>NC_056739.1:475229888-475409888 GCF_019279795.1 Protopterus annectens
CTGAGCAGTGGTCTAACACGCTAAATCTATGTGCTCCTAACTGAGCTGAGTGTAATATGCGTGCTGATAGCCAAATGAGGCTTAAAGCAGCATATCCCATTTGCGCGGAGCTGCGCATCTCGCAAACAAGCTAACCAACGGGCAACGTTGAGCAAGCCATATCAAAACTGCCTTTACACAGACACACCCCTCAGCATGTCTAGACAGTCATGAAAAATAAAAAGCAGTGGCCAGGTTCGAACCCAGGATACTATACACCATAGTCAAGGTACAGAACCACTAAGCCATGACAGCAGTACCTAGAAATGTAATAATAGCTAATATATAGGAATGAATACAAACTACAGCATGACAATGCAGGTTTACTGAAGTTGATACAATTCTAAAATGGCCAATCACAGATATGTGTGGGAAAAATGGACTATATAAGCCCCATAGGTGGGAATATACAACATAAACGATTGTAGAACTGACCTGCAAGCAGAATGACAGGAGTAGGAGAGGGTAGTTGCTTCCGAGCACAGAGGTGGGGTGTTGAGGAGTCCAGGTACATGGTCTGGCTCCTAGTCCATAATCATGAGGCCCAACTCATGCAGGGCCAGGTCCTCTGGGGAGCATACAGGGCCGAGGCGTGGGACCGGTTGGCTCATGATCTCACCATTGCCACAGGGATTCCAAGGACTGGTGAGCAGGTCTGTCACCACCATGCAGACCTGAAGAGATGCAAGCAGGACCAACTGAACCTTTGGATCCAGGAGGCCCAGCAAACACCCAGCGCTCTACTACTCAGTAGGTAACATTTAATTATGTATGTAAGAAATTAAACTAGCTGATATTATGGAGATGTGTATTCCAATATTACTTCATTTATATTACAGCTGCAGGTGTCCGTTCTGCGAACCGCAGAGCCTATGGCGATAGGCTGGTGCGGTTGCGCCACCAGGCAGGTCAGTAATCCACTACTAGTAACCGTAAAGAAATATAAAAGTATGACAGTCAGCAAAAGAGTGCAGTGTAGTCAGTAAGGAATAAAATCTGCAAGTAACAGTGTGAAAGTGTCTGCAAGTCTTGCTTGATTACAAAAGTGTATTTCAGCCTGTAAGTTAAACCAAAAAATGAAACTGTCTGACATATATTCTGAAATAAAAATGCCCTACCTGTAAGAAAATAGTACACAACCTGCAGCAGGCTGAGAAGTATAGCTGCAGAAGATGATGAAATCACGTGTGAAATATATCCCTGTGGAAATACTGAAACATGACAGAAGTGAGACTGCTGGAAAGGATTGTAATAACTACAGGTAAAACATGTCAATAAAGCCTAGAAGTAAGTACCATCCTGAATAGTAAAATGAAAGCAAGTGGGAGAGTGTTAGAAAGTGTCATGAATCCAGCAATACAGTAGTAATAACCCCTGAATAACGTATACTGCAGTCAAGACAGAATGAAATGCATGTGAGATTCAAAACCAAACAGCGAAATCTGTTCAAAGTGTTGCTGCATGTGGAATGTGTATCCCAAAATCTGGATATGTTGCTCTCAGTCTGAAATATGCAGATAGGATGATTGTCTGATATACCAAACATCCACACTTGTCTACAGCTATATAAAGCAAATGTAGCAAGATGATGTAGCTGAACAAAGCTAGATATGAATGTGTATGAAGAACACTGAAATGTATATTGATGTTGCAGTAACAGTCCTATCACCAAGTTGAAATAGTTATCATATAGGAAACTGTAGTTAGAACAGTAGTGTGTATATAACTGTAGCTATTAGAAATGTACAGCATATGTATTGTTATTCGAAGGTGTTAATATTACTTTCTTTACCCCACCCTATAACCACATATAACCCATTTCATGTGAAAATGGTATGTGCAATCACAATTAACCCCCCTGGACGTTTGTCCTGTTGGGTCATATATATCTGCATGTCCGTTGATGCATCTGCCCTGTTCATACATCCGCACCTGATGGCCTGTTGCCATCAATTAACCCTGCATGTTGTTGGACTGTGTATTTCTGTTCAAATTATGCATGTGTTATGCACGCTGTTCAATGGTGTGAATATGTGGGTGTTTGGTTAATGGGAATACTAATGCATGCTGTTACAACTAATTGTGAGTGGTATTATATATCACTAACCCAAACTGTCATGACATAATGCAAAACATAGGATGACAGGGAAGGCGGGTTCCAGCGGACCCACCTCTCCTGCCTCAGCTGGCGAGTGCACCTGGCACTAGTGCCGAGTCCAGACCCTCCTCCGGTGCCCCTGTGCCACCTGTGGGTGGAAGCACTGCCCCCCTCTGCAAGTGTGGCCGGAGGAGAACCACCACTCATCCTCCGTAGCGTCCGGACTCTGGTGCGTAGGGAGATTTGGGACTCTGTTCTCGAGCCCCTATGCCAGCTCGAGGCATGGGTGGCGCAACTAACGGGCATGCCTGTTGCCCCGCCTACACAGCCCCCAGCACAGCCCTGTCCTGGGCAGTGAAGGAACAGTGGCAACTGCCTATGGGTGGGGATATCAGTTCCACTGTTGCCATCTGTGGGCTCATGGGCTCTGGATATCCAAACATCCGTCCCCGTCAATTGTGTAACCCCCCCACACGTGTCATACACCGCCCCTGTATGCGTCTTGTTTGTCTTGTCTGTTTACCTACCCAACCTACCTCCCCAGCTGTACCGACTTCCTTCACCTGACATACCACTCTCACCTGAAAAAAAAAAAAGGGCACTCTGTACCCACAAAAAAATTATGCCCCATACATAGCTGCCCATTCCGCACACATGTCTACTGGACATGGAACCTATCAATTACAATTGGCTGTACAACAAGTATTATTGTTGTCCTAACACCTCTCTCAGGGGTGGAAGGTTTCAAATGTCACACCAAATTACATACATATGCACAGCTGTTGCTGATGAAGAAATAGGCAGCTATGGGCCTTACCTACATCCCTCCTGCACATCCCAAGCTTGTTTCCCTACTGTCTTACCCTCTTTGTGACCCCTTTTTCACCACTTTCCTGTCTCCCCATTTTCTTTTCTTTCAAAGAAAATAGTGCGGGTGTGCGCCAGAGTAAGCACCATTAAGCGGTTGTAAGCGGGTGTGCACTTGTGTGCGCGGAGCTAACCGCCAGTGCGCATGCGTGAGCTCCGCGCAAACCAGCACTAACTCGGTTACAACTGCTTAAAAGTGCCTTAGTCACTTTGATTGACAGGTCCTGTACTCAGTTCAAAAGCAATATAAAATCCCACTGTCAGTCCCTAACCGAGGACCTTGGAAACACTAGTCTGTACGACCTACCACTAAGCCATGACTCTTATACAAAAACATTGTGCTAAAATAAATATAACATGTAATAGTAGGGATGAATGTAAAGGGAATATAGGATGTGTAGTACAGAAAGCATGTCATTTAAAATTACTGCCAAAACTACTGGATTTCCATAATAGTAGTGTGTGAACAGAAACAGCCATGCTAGTTGGCAGCTTGTAGATAATAAGGTCAGTTAAAGTACATAGATATATGTATGCATATGTACATATATATATATATATATATATATATATATATATATATATATATATATATAAATACATATCTATATATAGTTGTAGGAGTCAATGTGCATACACACTTGCTACAGGGAACATGAGAGAGGAATGGAGAATTGTGAATATACAACACAGCCTGAAGCATGAGAGAGATACTAACCTTTACACTCACAGAACACTGTCCACAGCATACCAGCATGGTCCCCGCCCTCACAATCTGAAAGGGCAATGCCTATCCCACATACCCTTTTATAGCACTGACCTGAAATCACAGTGACAACTGCAATCAGTACACAACTGGCTGTATGCAATTAGCAAATGCTGGCTTACAATTGGTGCAGAGGCCATCACATGGACCTATGCAGATACCTACAAAAGCATCCAGTGCTAACACTCCCACATGCAATACATTCATTGCATTGTCTGTAAGCAGACAGAGGGAGAGCGAGAAGTGAGAGAGAGAGAGAGAGAGAGCAAAAAAAAAATAAAAAATCAGACACTGTGACCCTGTCACCCGAAGCTGTCAGCACTGACAGTAGCAGCAGCAAGCAGAAGCTGTGGTAACGCAACCAGCTGCGACAAACAGAGGTAATGCAAAGTAGCAGGTTAATAGTGTGCATACTGTGAACCCTCCAAATGTGTCATAGGTCTGTATCCACAGGTATGTCCATGTGATATGTTGTGTGTACGTAGTTCCACCAAAAGGGGATGGCCATACATCACATGTCAATCTGTCATAGGCCATGATCCTGGCAGCATTTGTCTGTGCGTTGGCCCAGCAATGGCTGTAGTGACTACTTTGAAAGGTCAGCCAGGTTCAAAAGTCAGGATCAGCCCATCCCAAAGGCACACTGGCTGGGAACAAGTGTCTGCAGGTACCCGATGTCACTGCATATGCATCCCATACTGCATAATTCCATAGCTTAGCAGACCAGGCCCGTTATGCATATGATGTGGTAATTCCCAGGGTCAGTCGAGGTGCCCCCTTAGTGGTGTGGGTCCACTGTTGCTGTATGCCACTGTCCAGGTACATATCCTGTAGTACGGCCAAGATAAACTATCAGTGTTATATGTGGTTGTATGTCCTCTCGAAGTGCCGGTAGCACACATCAAGGGGTACCATGAGGTCACAGTGATGCTGTGTGTTCTCCTCTGCTGAGGGCGGCCCTCACCTGGACATGTGAGATGATAGGGAGGTTACATCCAGCTGGGATAAATATTTTAAAGGTGGGGGAGAAGGAGGGGGGATACGTGCACCGAATATGTCTGCAAGATTGTTGCCAATATCCGTGTGTTTGGTGAATGTTAAGTAGGTGTGGATTAACACAGAGCATATCTCAGGCATGTGGTCCATATGTGTAACATAACTGAAGAAGGTCTTGTGGTCATCCATAGTGTTTGTGTCCATTTCCCTGCCAGAGTAGGCCATGGCCGTTGTTATGACGGACCGTAGCATAGTACCAGTGCTGACCACAGATGCCTTCCCTTAATGTGAATGTGCTCTGTCCTGCAGTAGCCTCCTGCTATTGTTATACAATCTGCCTCTGTCTGGGGTCCACCGGACAGGATGCCTAACCTTTGTGCATAGGGTCTGGGTTAGACATGTGTGTGCAAGTTCCATGCAATCTGTGGCATGTCTGTGGTAAGCATTTGCAAAGGGGTCAGCAGTGTGGCTTGTGGCTTCCACTGGCCCAGTGTGCTGCATAGATACCATCTCAGTCCCAGAAAGTGAATAACTGTCTAATCACATACATATCAAAGTAGTCTACTGTGCTGGTAGTGGTGGTGGGATATGTATATCCAGGCCGAGTAACGTCTGTCCACATCACAGTAGTGGACGGTGTCCCACATACAGTACCTTGGGATGAACCCCCAGAGTGAGGTTGTGCATTGCACCTGTCAGTGTGTGCTGACCGTTGGGGCATGCTACTATGTTGTGTGGAATGTGGCAGGTATTGTTGCACAGGTGTTGGCTGAGCATTGATATCTGGCCATGTACCTGTGTATCCACCATGAAACACACACATGCAACATATGGGAGTAGTAGTATATCACTACACATGAGTATCATGTATAGTATGTGTGCCATATATTGCTGACATGGTCTGCTGATATCCTGTCTGTGTTCTCTTCCAGGGAGATGGCGCGACAGCGTAACCCCACAAACTCTGTGGCGGAAGATGAGGAGATCCACCAGAGCCTGGTGCGGAAGTATGACATCCTGTTTTCCCGCACCAGTCAGAATCAGCAGGAGAGGACCGCACTGTGGCAAGACCTTGTCCGTAGGGTAAATGATATTGGCATGCATAACAGGACATATGAACAGGTACAACATCACTGCAGTGATTTACTCCGAAGTATCCAGCAGCGTGATTCAGATATCCACAGGCAACAGGTCGCCACAGGAGGTGGGGTGGCCACACATCCCCCCTCACCAGACTGGAGGGGCTACTCCTAAGTGTTGTGGCTCCAGCCCCGGAACACCAACAGCAGTACACCTGCATTATGATGGAGGCTGGTTCCACACAGCAGCACGACATGGAGCGTGCAGGTAATATGCCATATGTACACCTGACTGTTCTGTACACTGTATCATATGCAATATCAATGGCACAGTTGTGCCCACTGACATTAATCTCATCATTTCTGCAGGTCCCTCCAGGGTTACAGCAAGACAGGCCATCCATGCTGGTGAGTGTGTTTAACATAACCTATAATAGTCCTGATAATGCTAGTAACAGTAGTGTAACTCAGTAGTGCTCTGTATATATACTGTGGGGTGTGCATGTGTGCAGGTGTGCCTGTGCCCATGTGTGCATATGTGCCTGTGTCCACGTGTGCATCTGTGCATGTGTGCCTGTGTCCATGTGTGCATATGTGCATGTGTGCATGTGTGCCTGTGTCCATGTGTGCATGTGTACACATGACCACGTGTGCATGTGTGCATGTGTGCATGTGTGCATGTGCCCATGTGTGCATGTGACCACGTGTGCATGTGTGCATGTGTGCATGTGTCCATGTGTGCATGTGTCCACGTGTGCATGTGTGCATGTGTCCACATGTGCATGTGTCCACGTGTGCATGTCTGCATGTGGGCATGTGTGCATGTGTGCATGTGTGCCTGTGTGCATGTGTGCCTGTGTGCATGTGTCCATGTGTGCATGTGTGTATAAGTGCATCACTGGTAACAATGTCTGGAGACTGTAAACTGTGTTTCCTGTCTTCATCCCACAGGTTCTGGGGCTGCTCTGGTGACCTGCAGCAGGGAACCTGAATCCTGCGCCACGGCTACTGGTAATGATGATATTTGTGTAATGGTAGAGGAAGGTGTGTCAGGGTCTGCCATTGGTCAGCCAGTTGACAGTACACAGCTGTCAACCCCATCATTGTGCACAGTCATCCTGCCTGTACATCCTTTGCCACCATTGTCCCTAGGTGATGGACAGGATACAGTGGACATAGACCAGGGTAATGTGGTACCTGTGGCACATGCATCCCCGCACAGCAGCCATGGGCAGGGTCCTCCGATGGTACCACACAGACAGTTGCCCATGGGTTCTCGTGGGAGCATCCGTGGGCGTACTGCCTCTGGCTGACGTGCCCAAAGAGGTCTGTCAACCTCAGCTATGTTTCGGACTGTCATGCAGGCACAGTCACGTATGGAAAGGTACACCAGACAGGGTCTGAGGGAGCTGAGAGCATGTCGCACAGCCATGATAGACAGTATGCGTGACATTGCAGATGCTATCCGTAACTTCACCGATGTCATAGTCAGATGTTGTGGGGACATATTACAGCAGTTCCACAACCAGATGTCCATGAGCCAGGGCAATGGTGGGCGTTTGTGGCATAGACGTGGCCGTATGCCGGCAGCAGCAGCAGCTGGCAGTCGGCGCGGATGACAACAGGCTCGCGCATGCCCCCATAGTGCCAGCAGCAGCCCCAGCAATGCTGGGTCTGTGCTGTCATCGGAATGCCCCAGGAGACCACGTGCACATGGCTCTGGACAGTCCCAACAGGGACTTGTGTCCAATCAACACACTCCCACTTCTGATGACAGTACCCAGTCTGGCTTGGTACTGGATATGGTCCGTAGCACCCCTGCCAGGCACAGGTACCATGTCCGTGCACACAGACACTGATCTGTATGGCCTGCCAGGTGCAGTCTGTGGCTGTCCACAAACCCCTGTATATGGCAGCCATGAGGTGGAATTGTGTGCGTGCATACACACATGCAAAATGTTAACACCTAGGGCAACCACATACACACACACACACTGCACCAACACTGCCCGACCCTGTACTGCTGCCCCTCACCAACACACATACACACACATGTCAATTGGTGGTATCAGTGGCTGACTCAGGCATACCTAATCCACACCCTGTGCATATGATGACACTGTGCCACCTCCTGCTATCTCCAACATCATTGCAGGAACAGGTAAACACGTTCCTGATGCACAGGGTGACTACATAGAAGTGTATTAGTAGTATCATGTTGGTAACAGTACAGTGTGCTGCTATGACTGTGTGTTTATCCCAGCATGCCTGCTGCAGTAACTGTATGAATGTCCTGAATTGTTATCTGCACCCATAGTACATACCAAAGTATAACAGCTGCACATAATTGCATGCCGGTGGTAAGGTTGTCAACAGATAGCCGCATACATGGGTAGCACAGGGGGAAAGCTAACGCAAGTAGTGATATGCAATGGTGGACATGTACAGTAATGGTGTCAAGTTGCCCACAACGACTATGCCATGTGGATGTTCGCGCATGTAGATATGTGTGCAGTACCAATGTAATCCAAATCACAAATAAGTATGACATAATATCAGTTCTACCACGGGCATCTGCGCTGTGTATTCCTGGGTACATGTTGATAGTGCCTACATATTTGCATTGTTACTTACTGTTATTGTTACCCCTTCTTTGTTGTACAATGCACTAATTCCAGCCCTGTTTACTGTAGCTTTGTTTGCATGCATGTTCGCTTGGAGTCCCCTGGAACACTGCTTACACCTGCATTGCAGAGTTACAGTGCTTCTGTAGACTTCTAGTGACATCTGCATAGCGTACGATACGTATGTCAACTTTACACATGACAGAACGTCACTGTCTGTCCTGTACGCATGTACGTTGCCTGTGACACATTGCACACGTCTTACCTGGCATTTACCCACGTGTGCAGTCATATATGTCAGTGCTATGAAACAGTAGCAGTACACCCACACATACACACCTTCAGTATGTTGCTCCCCATTGGCCCTATGTGTTGGTACTCACCATGGCAATCACACTACTAGGGTAGCATGTACAAAGGTAAACTGTGAATTGCCTCTATGGTCCAGTTGTGGTTTATGTGAGTCATGTGTCATTGTCACAGCTGCCACATGTATGCAGTCAGCCATCACCCTTGGCCAGGAACGTACAACACATGTGTGGGATGCCACCACACAGCCAATCTGGGGACTGGTCTCTCTGAACCCAGTAATGCCATACCCTGTCAGGTGGCATGTCATATATACTACGTCCTGGACAAACATCAACCCCAATCCCTGCTGCTACTATTGATAATACCCCTGAAGATGTTCCTGATAGTTTTGACCAGTTCTTTACTGAGACATTTCAGGCCCTAGCTAGCCATCTACCTCCTAGCTCCCCTGGTCCTGAAAGTAGCACCCCTAGAAAACTACTTGCATCCAGCTGCCAACCAGTCGCCACTTCACTTCTCCGTACCTTGATTGTAACAGTGAAACCCACTACACTTTCTGCTGATCAACTCCCTGCCGAGTACCTATCAAAACCAGATGATGCTATTGCTTACCCCGTCTCAAAGGTAATCAAAGGAACCATGTTAGAATCTAACTTTCCCACCATCTGGAAGATGTCATATGTAATCCCACTTCACAAAGGAGGCAGCTCTACTGAAGTCTCCAATTATAGGCCAATAGCACTCTCTCCACTTGCAAAGATTATGGAAACTTTCGTCATAGACAAGTCATGCACCACGTAATCCAAACTCGCATTATGGCAGACACTCAGCATGGCTTACGTCCTCATCACAGCACTACGTCAGGCCTCCTAGCCTTTACTAACACCATAAGCCATACTTGCAACAATAATTATATATCAGCAGCCCTCTTTTTGGATATTTCAAAGGCATACGATATGGTTGATCACCAACTTGTACTCCACACCCTGCAAAGACTGTCTAGATACTGGAGCCTTCCAATGGTTTCAATCCTACCTGCATGGTCGACAGCAGGCTGGCCTCTGGCAGAACAAACTCCCACCTTCTACCTAACACCCTTAGAGTACCACAAGGCTCTATACTAGGGCCCTTGCTGTTCTCCATCTTCATTAACGACCATTATACTGTCATCCCAGAAGTCAGTTGTATCCAATATGCTGAATACTCTACTCTGATCTGCTCAGCCACATCTCCAATAGAGTTATGGTCAGCTACCCAGACCACCTTTAATACAATAGCAAACTGGCTTTCTGAACATCGTCTGATCCTAAATCCCAATCAAACTAAACTGCTGTTATTTCACCAACACGTAGGTCTACCACTTTTACCATTACCATAACATCAACTGATGGCACAATAATCTCCCCTGACCCATC
The DNA here is from genome assembly GCF_019279795.1 of Protopterus annectens. Lineage (NCBI taxonomy): Eukaryota > Metazoa > Chordata > Ceratodontiformes > Protopteridae > Protopterus > Protopterus annectens. Next base: position 475,240,085 of record NC_056739.1, read on the forward strand.
TCCGAAACTATCAGGTGTCATCATAGACAATAATCTCAAATGTGACATACATGTTAACCAGATTATCAAAGCCATCAATAGAAAACTAGGGTCACTTTACAGAATTAAAGCCTTCCTAGCCCCTCCAGCTAAAGGTGCCATAGCTCGCTCACACCTTGTTTCAACCCTTCTGTATGCATCCCCTCTACTCTCGAATATGAACAAGACTGTCCTTAACATACACTCAATTTGCTACAACCACATTGCCAGGTTTGCCACTGGGCTGCCTTTTAGGACACATCATTGCATCAATCTAAATCAGCTTGGTTGGCTTGCAATACCCAGCCTAATACAGTATAACCAACTGATTATGGCCTATACAATCCTCTATAATCCAGACAATACTCCTGCACTTCAAATATTATCACCTCCTATAACAATCCTAGACCGCTTTGATCCTCTAACAAAGTACTACTTCAGACTAGCAAGTTTAATAACACAGCCGGTGAGTCTCTCTTTACAAACCCTGTAAGTAGATCCTGGAACTCACTTCCAGCTGATATTACCCTACTGTCCACCTTAGGTCAATTTAACAGTAGACTCAAACAAAATTTGTCACTTAACTGGCTATGTCAATGTATCAAGCCTGGCTAACTCGAATGTGTAAATTCTGTGAACCACTTTACGGTGTAATTTTAATTTAATCCTGACTTGTTCTCAGGTCTAACATTAACCTGTGGAACATGTTTGACTTGCTTACTTATGTAATCTCTGTAAATAATCTGTTTGTAATATGTAATGCTAGTATTATGTAATGCTGTATCTGCTACCCTTGTAGCTTGTCTCCACGGGCCTCCCCTGGAAATGGACATGCATCCAGTTGGGCTATCCCAGTCAATAAATGTAGGATAAATAAATATATCAATACAATATATTACAGTGACGACAATACCAGTCAGACATTGACACACACTGACAGCATGCTGAACACACTGGGGCATACGTGGGGACTCAGAATAGCAGCCTGCCTGGGCATCACACACCTCCGCAGCTGGCACACAGGCATATGTTCTGTCGGAACAAAGCACATGCCACACATGGCACGCACATCCCCTGTGCCACACACTCACAGCCTGTAGGGCTACACAACACACCTGCTACAGACGTGTCAGGTACCTGTCTTGTGTGCTGCACTGCGGTCCCGCTCAACAGGCTGTATCTGGTGAAGGTCACAGTGATATGACTCAGGGGCACTACGGTCCACCACAGCACACATGCATACAGGTCAGTCAGAGGCATGAACAGATATGACTCACTCATTGACCATGCCAGTGTGGCTGCCTGAGACATACCTCCCTGGACTACATGATAGGGAACATAAAATGGATCTCTCAGCATGTGGCACAGGCCAGTATGAGCCTGATGTTGGTTGCCAACATACCCTCACCAGGTATTCTACCACTATATGTGGGAAGGGTGTTGTATGTCTACATTATGCTCAGTCTCCACTGTCATTCATAGGGTATCCACTGGCTGTCAACGTGTGCTTACATGCAAAGGAAGCCACAATGATGTGCACGGGTCATCTTGCACGTGACATCCATGGCCCGATGTATAATGGCAAAGCTCCTTGGTACACACATACTGCCTTATGCTGCAGGACATGGTTTACATAGCGACGTCCATGGGTATCACACAGGTTAGGACACTAACAGTGCTGCTACACAACAACAGCAGTGTACACCGGAAGATGCATGCACCAGACACTGCCCTCAGCACGGTGAACTGCAATGTCTGTGCAGTACCAGATTCATGATTCATGGCTCACAGGTGTTACCCATCACTGACAGGTTATGCCCCATACCATGCCTGAAATCCCCTACACATGTAACACACATGGATAAGGGGGTGGTATCCCAAGGTAACACAGATACACACACCTCCAGGTTGTTGGCACAGCACAAACCATCAGGGCCTACTCATGTGCAGCTGACAGTGTGTCGGACTGCCATCTGGTTCATAGCCTGGCACACACAACCCTCACATACACAGGAAGACCACCTATCCTCCATAACAACACCGGCAATATGACAGTCTCATGAACTGTGTTTATAAGGCCGTACTGCATCCAGCCAAACATTGTGTGTGAGCATTACTGTAGCTACAACACACTAGTTGAAGAGTTCACAGCATGTGGTCACCAAATTGCAGTGGAATGACATGTTACCACTACCACAACAGGTGGGAACATGCAGCACCTGTACATCGACTACATGTACACTATATGGCCCAGACCAGATGTGTATCCCTTGCTGTAGGTGTTTCACCATAGACACCCACACTGTATAGGGACATACCACGTGCGGACCATGCACAGTAAGACACAGTCATATTGGTATACATTGCAAATACCATTTATCCACATGAAGCATGTGTCAGACATGGTAACTACTGCAGGTCACAGGTATTTATGTGTATGTGTCACACACATACATCATGTGTGCAATGCCATTGCTGGTTTAGGCAATGGCATGCATTGTTATGTACAAACACCCACACAAGGTCATACTGTGTGACACAACCACATGTGACAGTTGTGGGTTACCAAAACATACCTATCTGTACTCTGACAATGGAAATAGACACAGTAGCAGAGCACACTATTGGCATTACTAGCCAACTAGCCCTGTTTGGCTGTGCTGATAGTGTGGTGACATCCCCTGTGTTTACTGGGGGAGTATGCAGCATCTGGTGTATTGTAGTATTTGCCAAAAGGATCTGTTCTCTCACACTTGCATTTACACACACCCTACTACCCCCACACACATGCACACTTGCCATTTGCAAGATTCATTCTCCTACCTAACTAAGTCATGACACATGAGAGAGACGCATTAGCAAAGTGCACTATTCGGTTTACTAGATAGTTCGTCTTCTCTGGCTATACTTATAGGGTGCTGACAACATCAGTAGTTTGAAAGGCTAATGTGCATCAGGTAGTGTGATCTCCTGATTGCCAAAACTAACATGTTTTTCTTACGGAAATGCACACACATGAACTCCCCACATTCAAACACACACACATACCATTTACAGGTTTCAAACTCCTACCTAACTACATTACGATACTCAGGAGAAACGCATTAGCAGAGTGCGCTATTCACATTACTGGGAGTCTTTCTTTCTCCTGCTGTACTTATAGGGTGCTGACATCATCTGTGTTTAGAAAGGGGAGAGTGCATCCTGTAGTGTGTTCTCCCAATTGCCAAAAGGGGGAATTTCTCTCACATAAATTTGCACACACACAGCAAACCCCCTCATCCAAACACACACACTTGCAGGATTCAAACCACTATCTAACTATGTGATGGCATTTGAGATGGACGCATTAGCAGACCGTGCTATTCGCATTACTGGGAGGCTTCCCTTCTCCTGCTCTACTTATAGGGTGCTGACATCATCTGTGTTTAGAAAGGGGAGTGTGCATCCTGTAGTGTGTTCTCCCAGTTGCCAAAAGGGACATTGCCCTCACACAGTAACCCCCCCATCCAAACACACACACTTACCATTTGCAGGATTCAAACCACTATCTAACGATGTTATGACACTTGAGACGGACACATTAGCGGAGCGTGCTATTTGCATCACTGGGAGGCTTCCCTTCTCCTGCTGTACTTATAGGGTGCTGACATCATCTGTGTTTAGAAAGGGGAGTGTGCATCTTGTAGTGTGTTCTCCCAGTTGCCAAGAGGGACATTTCCCCTCACACATATTTGCATGTGCACAGTAACCCCCCCCATCCAAACACACACACTTGCCATTTGCAGGATTCAAACCACTACCTAACTATGTTATGACACTCGAGATGGATGCATTAGCAGAGTACGCTATTCGCATTACTGGGAGGCTTCCCTTCTCCTGCTGTACTTATAGGGTGCTGACATCATCTGTGTTTAGAAAGGAGAGTGTGCATCCTGTAGTGTGTTCTCGCAGTTGCCAAAAGGGACATCTGGTTTTCGTTCATTTCACTTTAACACTGGTTGACAAAAAACAAATAAATTAATTAATTAAAGAAACATTATTCATTTAGAATTGTCTCAACGAGGTGCAATTAAGTTACCTAATTTAGTATTTAAAGAAGAAGTTATTGCACAATTAGTACTCTGATGATGCCCTGTGTTTCAGGGTGAAAGCGCTTAGTCCTTGCTGTTTGTTTTTATTTTGTATGCGGAATTGTTGGTGCTTTAAATAAAGGATTATTCTTAACCAGGATCCAAGGTTCGTTGGTTTAACTGTTACAAGTTTTGTGTGATGAGGATTATCGTGGTGTTCATCTGACGGCCTGTTTGTATCCTGGTGAGTTATGTTCAGAGCCCAACAACGTAGCTCAAGGCTCCGTATCCGATGACAACGTTTTTTTGCGGTCAAAAAGATTTTCCGCTGTTTCCACTGTTTCAGAATTCTGTTTACTGACATTTTCAACTGTGTGATAAATATTATAAGGTGAGACTCTACAGCTTTTTCGAGGCTTACATTACTACTGCCAGCAATTTACTACAATTGCGGCTGGAATACTTGTCTATTTAAAAGGTTCTTACAACTAAATACATCATTGGCAGTTAAAGGAGATAACTCAAGTCGGTTAATCTGTTATACTATATAAAACATTCAGCGTTGCTTCCCGGTTTTACTTAAGTGGTGCATTTTCAATATATGTGTATTAACGTATTACTACACAAGAGAATCGTCGTGCTGCACCTTGTTGTTTTTCCAAGAAAAGCAGTACTGAATTTTCAAGGGAACTATTGACATTTTAAAGTGTACTATCAAATGCACTCTATTACAGCTTGTGTAGTTTATATTACTACTGCCGGAGATTTATTTTTTTTGGGTTGGAACACTTGTCAATTCCAGAGATTCCTAACAATTGAACTATCATTGGCAGTTGTAAAGCACAACTCTAACGTGCTTATCTGTTATACAAAAATATTCTTTTTGCACAGCGACTTCATTATAAGGTGGACTGGTACTATCTTTGTAACATCAAAGTATCTTACAGGAGAACTGTCACACGGTAACTAGTTGACTTTTGAAAAAACTTAAAACAACAGTTTGAATCATCCTGTTGTATTCAATCGACCACTTTTGTTAAACAGACTTGTGATTTGTTTTATTTTTTTTTTTTTTTTTTTTTTTTTTTTTTTTTTAATGTTATTTTAAATGCAGTACTGAATTTTCAGGGGTACTATTGCAATTTTGAAAAATTTTTTAAAAAACAGACTTTTATAACAGACTTTTAAAACGGACTGCTAATTTAATTATTCTTGCTCTTGACTATATAGTTGTTTGTTACTTGGGTGCAATCCTACGGTATTATATCAACGCTGTTCACAATGAATATACAGCGTTTATTACAAGAGCACCTAGACATTACCAACAAACTCATTAAAACCCTGCACGAACAATTACAAAATCCAATGGTGGAAGGTGAAGTCATTATTACAGAATCACAAGAGCAACTTCTTACGTTACATTCTACGCCTAATACTAGCGTTCACAGGCTAGTAACTGGGCAACAATCAACAAGTCCATCAAACAATGGTGTTACATTAGGTAAAGATGAAGTTAATATTCCACCTCGTACCAACAGGACAACCAGATCTCATCCCAATGAAGAACGAAATCCAACTGCACGAATTGGTCGCCCACACATTCATCAAACATCTAATATGGATTTGGATCATTTTCTTATGGCCCCATGTTTAAACAAGGGACAACCTATTAATCCCAGAGATATGGGCACGTTAAATACGCAATTTATTGAATTTGAAAAGACTTTAAGAACTTTCAAATAACTACAGATGGACAACGTGTTCCTGGAACGATCTCTGGAGTTAAAACAAGTACCAAAGGGGCTACGTCTGTTCAAATTACCACACGGGTTTCGAGAAGGCACAGATATATTTACTGAATTACTACAACTTTTTGATAGAACTGGATTTGAACTATTAAGATTGATTATACGTAACAACAACGACAGATTGAATGTTTTAAAAGAAAAACTAAATATTTTAGATAGTAGTATTAAGGCTGATTTTTTATATGAACACAATAAATTTAGGTTAGAAAATGTTTTTAAGGATATTGATAGATATATTAACAAGGGCTTGGATATTAAAAATAATAAAATTGAAAGAGATACTAGGGATTACAACAATAACAAAGCTTACACCCATTTTAGGGAATACAAAAATATGCAAGCCACCAATCGACAACAAGTTATGACTAATAGACAAGAACCAAGTCCTAACATGGATTATGTTAGGACAAATCAAGTCGATTTTAATTTTAATCACAATGATGAGGCACAATCTGTTTTTTTAGAACCCCCATCTTTGAGGAGATCGGCACGAATAAGAGAGCAACAGAGCAACCAGAATCAAGTTACACACAGATATTACAACAACCAACCATACAGAACCCATTCATGGCAGAGATAGCTACAATTAATTATAACCATATAGAAGTTGTTTCTGAAATTACTGAGGATTCAAACAGAATTGAATCACTTTACCCCATTTTAGAAACACAAACTATTAGAGGTAATCCAGTGATAGAGAAGAGTGTAACAGACAACGAAATGGGAGTTTCAGTGTACTTAGACATGCAAGACTGCTCTGTTTCTTCCTTTTCGGGTTTTAATTTGTATAATTTCACAGGACAAAAATTTGATGATAAATATGTTCAATTTTTAAGTAAAGGTTTTAACTTTATACCTACATATAGGTTAGATGTAGGTAAGGTTCTGACAAATCTCAAATTGTTTACAAGACTTTTAAATTTGAAAATATTTTTCCACAATATAGGAGATCCATTTCAAAGTAATAGATTTTTGACTTTGAAACGTCACAGCACTTTCATAGCCCCACAAAATTGTTACATTCAGATCTTTGAAAAGTTATGTGAATCACATATCAGAAGAATCATACAATTTAACAATACTGGCATTAGCAATATGACACCCTCAGAGAAATTCTGTCTTAAAGAACTTACTGACACAAACAAATACCGAATTATGAAACCCGATAAAGGTGGGGGTGTGGTCATTATGCTAAACACTGATTACAATAACAGAATATCTAAGATGTTGGAAGATAATGATACATACCAAAAAGTTAGTAGAAATGAGATTAATCAAGCTTACACTAGGATTGATTGGTTGTTGTATGAACTTCTAATGGATGGGAGGATAGATCAACAAACTTACAATTTCATTTCTGTTGAATTTCCGATTACCCCATCTATATTTGGGATTCCCAAGATTCATAAAAACATGAACCACCCACCTTTCAGACCGATAGTGTCAGCAAAGGGATCTAAGACAGAACCTTTGGCTGCCTATATTGACTTTAAGTGTAAGCCTATTATGAATTCTATTCCATACATTTTAAAAGATTCTTGGCATTGTCTTGATACCATTAGACAATTTATGACCACCTTTGATTTTAAAACAGAATTTTTAATGGTGACTGTAGATATTGTTAATTTATTCATGGTTATTCCTCATGAACAAGGATTGGAGATGTTTGAAGCATGTTTAAATAAATACAATCAAGACAACAATTCTGAAAATCGGTTACTTACCGAAATGTTAGAATTAGTATTAGAAAATAATTTTCTCTCCTTTAACAAAGAACTTTTCAGACAAATTAAGGGGGTTGCCATGGGGGCTAGATGTGCCCCCATTTATGCTAATTTGGTCCTTGCTTATTGGGAGTCAGAACACGTATTTACAAGCATTTTTTGGAAAAAAGTTCTGTTATATCTACGCTTTTTAGATGATATTTTAATTTTTTGGAAAGGAACTGAGGATGAATTTAATGTATTTATTAACTTTTTGGGTAAAACAACAGATTTTTTAAGATTTACTAGTCATGTCTTTGTGAATAATGCGAATTTTTTAGACATCACGCTATGTTTGGATGACAACAAGTTTCACTCAGGGATTTACAGAAAGAAAACTTACTCGAATTCCTTTTTACATTTTGAGAGTTGCCATCCTATGCATCAAAAAAAGAATTTAGTTAAAGGACAAATGGTGCGATTATCTAGACTAGTGAGTGATGAATTAAAATTTGAAAATGAATTAGATACACTTATAAATATGTTTTTGGCTAGAGGTTACCCGAAGAACCTTGTTCAAGAGATGAGTAGGGAAGTTATAATTAAAAGGAATACATTATACCAACCCATTATTTCCCTGACAACTAATATAACTATAAACAAGAACCAATCTACTTCAAGACATGACACTTTTATTTTACCCTTCAACAACTGTTCCCAACAAATAGTTACTGCTATGCAAGAAACTTGGATTAGCATTTTAGATCTAAGTCAAGACTTAAGAGAAATATTAGGTAACTCAGTTACAATAACTTTTAGTAGAGGTAAAAATTTAAAGAATCTATTTGAACAACACAAGAACTATGAATTGTTTAAAAATTCCAAAATGAATAAATGTGAAATGTGCCATGTTTGTAGATTCATCAATGATAGCCCTTATTTATATATTCATAATTATGTTAAGACAATTACATGTCCAGGATCGTGCAATTGCAACACAAAAATGGTTGTTTATGTTGCAACATGTACCGTATGTCATGCATTCTATGTAGGTAAAACTATTAGAAAACTCAAACAAAGAATTAGTGAACACCTACGAGACATAAAGAATAAAAAAACTACAAGTGCTCTATACAACCATAGTGTTAATTGTTCTAATTTTAAAAAAATTATATTTTTTATTATTGATAGAATTTTTTATCAAGAAAGTAGTGGTGGTGATGAAAAGATGATTTTAGAAGCAAAGGAATGTTTGTGGCAATTAAGATTAAATGCCACAACATTACCTGGTATTAATGAACAGATTTCAATATCTAGTATATTGAAACTTAGATCTCAATTCATTTAAATATTGTTATATGTATTAATAATTATTAATTATCATTATATTGAACTATCTTAAATAAATATATATGTACACAATATGCTGTTTAAAATGCATTTTAGAATAATTCTGAACAAATTTTTGAATATTGTGGAAGTAGTTTGGTATTCCAACTAGATTATTATTTTGTAACAATTTATATTATTATTTTATTATACGCATTACATACATATACAATTCTTCCATCACATATTTATATATATTTTTTATGCTCTATACATGGGTTACATTAAATGAAATTACCTATTACATTTTCCTGTAACAGGATTGTAATTTATAAGTCTTGACTTTTAAGATATGTTATGCTGCTCCACATATATATATTAAATAATTTTAAACATTTTTTACCATTTATTACTATTTTTATCATTTGTTAATAATTTATTAAAGTTATTTATATTATTACTATCACATTTTGACATATAATGAATCAGTTTTTTATATATACATAAAATTTTATATACACAATTTTAAATTAAACTAAATTAATTAAATATTCACATGCTTCTGTATTATTATATTTAATCAATCATTTTTATAAATATAAAGACAAACAGTTTTACAGACCAAATGAATTTGGGTATACACTTAAATATCCAACGTCAGTTTCGATGGTAATTTGACTTCTTTCTTTTTGGTTTTCGTTCATTTCACTTTAACACTGGTTGACAAAAAACAAATAAATTAATTAATTAAAGAAACATTATTCATTTAGAATTGTTTCAACGAGGTGCAATTAAGTTACCTAATTTAGTATTTAAAGAAGAAGTTATTGCACAATTAGTACTCTGATGATGCCCTGTGTTTCAGGGTGAAAGCGCTTAGTCCTTGCTGTTTGTTTTTATTTTGTATGCGGAATTGTTGGTGCTTTAAATAAAGGATTATTCTTAACCAGGATCCAAGGTTCGTTGGTTTAACTGTTACAAGTTTTGTGTGATGAGGAACATCTCCAATAGAGTTATGGTCAGCTACCCAGACCACCTTTAATACAATAGCAAACTGGCTTTCTGAACATCGTCTGATCCTAAATCCCAATCAAACTAAACTGCTGTTATTTCACCAACACGTAGGTCTACCACTTTTACCATTACCATAACATCAACTGATGGCACAATAATCTCCCCTGACCCATCTCCGAAACTATCAGGTGTCATCATAGACAATAATCTCAAATGTGACATACATGTTAACCAGATTATCAAAGCCATCAATAGAAAACTAGGGTCACTTTACAGAATTAAAGCCTTCCTAGCCCCTCCAGCTAAAGGTGCCATAGCTCGCTCACACCTTGTTTCAACCCTTCTGTATGCATCCCCTCTACTCTCGAATATGAACAAGACTGTCCTTAACATACACTCAATTTGCTACAACCACATTGCCAGGTTTGCCACTGGGCTGCCTTTTAGGACACATCATTGCATCAATCTAAATCAGCTTGGTTGGCTTGCAATACCCAGCCTAATACAGTATAACCAACTGATTATGGCCTATACAATCCTCTATAATCCAGACAATACTCCTGCACTTCAAATATTATCACCTCCTATAACAATCCTAGACCGCTTTGATCCTCTAACAAAGTACTACTTCAGACTAGCAAGTTTAATAACACAGCCGGTGAGTCTCTCTTTACAAACCCTGTAAGTAGATCCTGGAACTCACTTCCAGCTGATATTACCCTACTGTCCACCTTAGGTCAATTTAACAGTAGACTCAAACAAAATTTGTCACTTAACTGGCTATGTCAATGTATCAAGCCTGGCTAACTCGAATGTGTAAATTCTGTGAACCACTTTACGGTGTAATTTTAATTTAATCCTGACTTGTTCTCCGGTCTAACATTAACCTGTGGAACATGTTTGACTTGCTTACTTATGTAATCTCTGTAAATAATCTGTTTGTAATATGTAATGCTAGTATTATGTAATGCTGTATCTGCTACCCTTGTAGCTTGTCTCCACGGGCCTCCCCTGGAAATGGACATGCATCCAGTTGGGCTATCCCAGTCAATAAATGTAGGATAAATAAATATATCAATACAATATATTACAGTGACGACAATACCAGTCAGACATTGACACACACTGACAGCATGCTGAACACACTGGGGCATACGTGGGGACTCAGAATAGCAGCCTGCCTGGGCATCACACACCTCCGCAGCTGGCACACAGGCATATGTTCTGTCAGAACAAAGCACATGCCACACATGGCACGCACATCCCCTGTGCCACACACTCACAGCCTGTAGGGCTACACAACACACCTGCTACAGACGTGTCAGGTACCTGTCTTGTGTGCTGCACTGCGGTCCCGCTCAACAGGCTGTATCTGGTGAAGGTCACAGTGATATGACTCAGGGGCACTACGGTCCACCACAGCACACATGCATACAGGTCAGTCAGAGGCATGAACAGATATGACTCACTCATTGACCATGCCAGTGTGGCTGCCTGAGACATACCTCCCTGGACTACATGATAGGGAACATAAAATGGATCTCTCAGCATGTGACACAGGCCAGTATGAGCCTGATGTTGGTTGCCAACATACCCTCACCAGGTATTCTACCACTATATGTGGGAAGGGTGTTGTATGTCTACATTATGCTCAGTCTCCACTGTCATTCATAGGGTATCCACTGGCTGTCAACGTGTGCTTACATGCAAAGGAAGCCACAATGATGTGCACGGGTCATCTTGCACGTGACATCCATGGCCCGATGTATAATGGCAAAGCTCCTTGGTACACACATACTGCCTTATGCTGCAGGACATGGTTTACATAGCGACGTCCATGGGTATCACACAGGTTAGGACACTAACAGTGCTGCTACACAACAACAGCAGTGTACACCGGAAGATGCATGCACCAGACACTGCCCTCAGCACGGTGAACTGCAATGTCTGTGCAGTACCAGATTCATGATTCATGGCTCACAGGTGTTACCCATCACTGACAGGTTATGCCCCATACCATGCCTGAAATCCCCTACACATGTAACACACATGGATAAGGGGGTGGTATCCCAAGGTAACACAGATACACACACCTCCAGGTTGTTGGCACAGCACAAACCATCAGGGCCTACTCATGTGCAGCTGACAGTGTGTCGGACTGCCATCTGGTTCATAGCCTGGCACACACAACCCTCACATACACAGGAAGACCACCTATCCTCCATAACAACACCGGCAATATGACAGTCTCATGAACTGTGTTTATAAGGCCGTACTGCATCCAGCCAAACATTGTGTGTGAGCATTACTGTAGCTACAACACACTAGTTGAAGAGTTCACAGCATGTGGTCACCAAATTGCAGTGGAATGACATGTTACCACTACCACAACAGGTGGGAACATGCAGCACCTGTACATCGACTACATGTACACTATATGGCCCAGACCAGATGTGTATCCCTTGCTGTAGGTGTTTCACCATAGACACCCACACTGTATAGGGACATACCACGTGCGGACCATGCACAGTAAGACACAGTCATATTGGTATACATTGCAAATACCATTTATCCACATGAAGCATGTGTCAGACATGGTAACTACTGCAGGTCACAGGTATTTATGTGTATGTGTCACACACATACATCATGTGTGCAATGCCATTGCTGGTTTAGGCAATGGCATGCATTGTTATGTACAAACACCCACACAAGGTCATACTGTGTGACACAACCACACGTGACAGTTGTGGGTTACCAAAACATACCTATCTGTACTCTGACAATGGAAATAGACACAGTAGCAGAGCACACTATTGGCATTACTAGCCAACTAGCCCTGTTTGGCTGTGCTGATAGTGTGGTGACATCCCCTGTGTTTACTGGGGGAGTATGCAGCATCTGGTGTATTGTAGTATTTGCCAAAAGGATCTGTTCTCTCACACTTGCATTTACACACACCCTACTACCCCCACACACATGCACACTTGCCATTTGCAGGATTCATTCTCCTACCTAACTAAGTCATGACACGTGAGAGAGACGCATTAGCAAAGTGCACTATTCGGTTTACTAGATAGTTCGTCTTCTCTGGCTATACTTATAGGGTGCTGACAACATCAGTAGTTTGAAAGGCTAATGTGCATCAGGTAGTGTGATCTCCTGATTGCCAAAACTAACATGTTTTTCTTACGGAAATGCACACACATGAACTCCCCACATTCAAACACACACACATGCCATTTACAGGTTTCAAACTCCTACCTAACTACATTACGATACTCAGGAGAAACGCATTAGCAGAGTGCGCTATTCACATTACTGGGAGTCTTTCTTTCTCCTGCTGTACTTATAGGGTGCTGACATCATCTGTGTTTAGAAAGGGGAGAGTGCATCCTGTAGTGTGTTCTCCCAATTGCCAAAAGGGGGAATTTCTCTCACATAAATTTGCACACACACAGCAAACCCCCTCATCCAAACACACACACTTGCAGGATTCAAACCACTATCTAACTATGTGATGGCATTTGAGATGGACGCATTAGCAGACCATGCTATTCGCATTACTGGGAGGCTTCCCTTCTCCTGCTCTACTTATAGGGTGCTGACATCATCTGTGTTTAGAAAGGGGAGTGTGCATCCTGTAGTGTGTTCTCCCAGTTGCCAAAAGGGACATTGCCCTCACACAGTAACCCCCCCATCCAAACACACACACTTACCATTTGCAGGATTCAAACCACTATCTAACGATGTTATGACACTTGAGACGGACACATTAGCGGAGCGTGCTATTTGCATCACTGGGAGGCTTCCTTCTCCTGCTGTACTTATAGGGTGCTGACATCATCTGTGTTTAGAAAGGGGAGTGTGCATCTTGTAGTGTGTTCTCCCAGTTGCCAAGAGGGACATTTCCCCTCACACATATTTGCATGTGCACAGTAACCCCCCCATCCAAACACACACACTTGCCATTTGCAGGATTCAAACCACTACCTAACTATGTTATGACACTCGAGATGGATGCATTAGCAGAGTACGCTATTCGCATTACTGGGAGGCTTCCCTTCTCCTGCTGTACTTATAGGGTGCTGACATCATCTGTGTTTAGAAAGGAGAGTGTGCATCCTGTAGTGTGTTCTCGCAGTTGCCAAAAGGGACATCTCCCTCACACACACACTTGCCTTTTGCAGGATTCATACCACTACCTTACTATGTTATGACACTCAAGACGCATTAGCAGAGCGCGCTATTCGCATTACTGGAAGGTTTTCCTTCTCCTGCTGTACTTATAGGGTGCTGACATCAACAGTGTTTAGTAAGGGAAATGTGCATCCTGTAGTGTGTTTTCCCAGTTGCCAAAAGGGACATTTCCTTCTCACAGCCTTTCACACACACAAACCCCACTCACCCCCACACACACTGAGCATTTGCAGGATTCGAACCCCTACCTAACTATATTATGACACCTGAGGGAGACGCATTAGCAGAGCGCACTATCCGAATTACTGGGCATTTGTTCTGCACCTGTAGTATTTCTAGGGTGCTGACATCTTTATTTCCACAGAGGTATGTGGATGTAGTACTACCTGTCTGGTGGGGGATAGCATATATATGCATTTGCAGCCACCTACGTCAGGGTCAGATATGCACATCGCACTGGCAGGTTATGTTCTATACCATGCTTTGGGACCACAGGACCTGTAACACACAACACAACCAGTCCAGAACACCACACCCACATCCAGGACACACACTTAGCTTCCCTGGGAACAGTGCCAGGATATGCAGGTATTCACATACACCATTCCAGTTGTTAACATCAGGTACAGGCATATTGTGTGTGAGAACTACTCAGGCCTCTACCACTTTACCCTACAGCCACTAAAATTTGTGGGTCCATGTGCTATGGCAGAACCACACACCACAGCCACATGGGTGAATACATATTGCACCTGTCCATCTGCAACGTGGGTACTCACTGTTCCACACCAGAGGTAGACCACCATTGTTGATATCTGACCATGACCACCTTTCCCTGGACATCCATATCTCATCTCCACCCCCAGGCAAGGTTGTCACTGCACACAAACTGTGTTTAGCACAAGCAGACTCTACACTTGTGTAGACTGGGGTGGATGACTTCAGAGGACCCATGCTGAAGGACTATACTGGCCACTCAGCATAATCCTTGACACTTGCATCCTATGAGCATGTGTACAGTTTGCATTGGTCATGCTATCCCACATATACCCATGACTGCTCCACAACAAGACACCTGTCAGCTGTACACTGGCCATATATGCGCCGTTCAACAGACGGAGTGACCTAATACATTGCAGAGCTGTAGCCCACAGAGGGAGGACATCTGTGGATGGTTCCAGCATGGCACTTCATTCACACATACTCATTACAACACAGTGTTGACAGTGTAATCATCCAGAGAATGCAGATAGGGCTCCCCTCAGTCTGTTATTGACGGACACCTACTGTCAGAGATCCTCGGCAACCCTCTCACAGCACACACTGACAACATGGCTGTGGCTTAGCACATTCAATCCCTGAGACCTCCACGGTGCCCCTGCTTGACAGAGGCACAGCTCACTAGCCTCACATGTTGCCTTCTGTGACCTACTTTACAGTGGCACGGTAGCCTACTATCCAGGGGATGCAGATGCCAAGCACACTCTGGCTGAGCTGTCATTCCCTGGGGCAGGAAGCCTAGTATTAACCTCTACACCCATATGTTCAGTTGTCGGATGCACAATATTTGTTGTGCTGTTCTACTGTTTGCAGGTCTTTATTGCCATAGCATTCCCTGTTCCTATGACCAACTTGTGTATCTGTGGCAGATGTGGGCATATGACGGCGATCCACTATATCACTTATGTCTCTGTGGTCATTTACTGTGTGCACTGGGCTGATTGCTGTGTTGTGGTTGGTTCCTGGACTGACACGTACAAATACAGGATATGTGTGGCCAACTGCTACACGGAGATATGGCCTAAGTTTGTGAGCATGCCCAGTTCAGCCTTTCCATGGCATGTTGTCTGACATATGCCTCATTTATCAAAGTGTGCGAGCATGCCCAGTGTGAGCTTTCCATATGTTGCACTCTGAAGTCCAACACATATTTGGGTGTGTGACCTTCGACATTATCGCACGTTTATGATTGTGTGCTGGGTGTCATGTTGTGTACTAACTGGCCTACTGCTTCATGTCTGCCACAACAGGGATTATACTGTGCCTGCAGGAATTGCAGGGGATACTTTGCAGACAGTTCTCAACATACTTTCATAATGACCTAACACTGTAGTACCGTATAGTGCACTGGTTCGGTACTTTCACTGTAGTGGACAGTATCCTGGGCTTTAGTCCTATCACTGCTTGACATCTTCATAGTGAGCACAACAGACTGTGTAGGGGCTAGTTGTGCACATATGACCATGTTGCAATATGTTCAGATATGGACTACCTACACCAGGCTCGTCCAACATTGCTAGTGTATTCCACAACATGGGTGGACATTGGCAAACACTAGCGATGTTCCGTAGGCCATTTCTGATGGTAGTCACAGGGTGTGTTTGTCCTTCGACACACATTGTAACTGGAGTTTGCCATTACATATGTCATGGTTGGTATACTGTGCCTCTGTCTACCTCTGACATGACAGTGATACCCAGGGTAGCCTATCATCTCCAATACACTCATCAGGATGCCTCTTGAGGGGTGTCGATATGTGGCACTCTGGCTGACCTGTACCAGGAGTTTACTGAAGAGTGGGGGTGCCTTCTGTGTTATGGATCATTCTGTACAGCTTGTCCTATATATGTCAGTGCTGAGGTTCAGGTCTCTCATGTGCATAGCTCACTGCCATTCAGATTGTACAAGGTGCAACATGTTCATTCATTCCAGGTTGGACATGGCTTCATTCATCAGGCACAGCTTTCCTGTAGCTGGGAAGGATGGCGGTGTGTGGGGCTGCAGTTTGTTTACTCAGGCAACTCATGGCATCTGTTCAGGCTCTTTGCTACCCCTGGTGGGGTACCGTTGTGGACTTTACAGTTGTTTGAGGTGTCTGCTGTGGTATATCCCACAGGGGCTATTGTAGTCAGTTGTGATGCTGATGGAGGATGGCTGCAGAGCCAGAGTGAGTTCCCCTTATCTACATCTGCCAGCCTTCATGTTTGGGTGGGTATATGGTACATGTTTCTGCGAACACTACAGACACATGTTTGTCCAGTGCAGGATATTTATCACCTTTTGTACCCAGGTCTCACATTACATGTTAGGTGCCTCATGGGTTAACATCTGTGTGGTAATTTGTGGGCACTTACTGTATATCCACGGTGGTTGTCTATACACAGTTCTGCGATTAGCTTGCTGACATGGCTATGGCTACAGTTGTCTGTTTGTAGGTGGCCCTTTTGTGGGTTGCTTGTGTCAGCTGGGGGTCGGATATGGTGGGCTGTTTGTACTCCTCTGCATACATGCTCAGTCACAGTCCTTCCATGTTGGCCTATACCTATGGGACATGTATACAGAGCGGGGGTGGGGGGGGCTAAGACCAGGCCTTGTGGGATGCCACTCATATCCGCTTTGTAGTCTGACATGGATGCGGCATGTCTGACCATGTCAGTTCTGTCCTTGGTCTGCTTTGCAACCCCTCTACTGACATAGGGGTGCATATTTAAGCTGGTGAACATATCCATACTGAACATGTACGGTATTGTCTAGAAGCATGTGCACGGTCCAGCTACGCTGTGTGGACCACATAGCCCTCATCAATGACCTTAATGACTGCTTCAAATGGGTCAGACATGTTTAGGGGCCAGTTCTGCAGTTACAACAGCCACAGTGTGTAGGGTCCAGTATCAGTAAGTCCACATTAGCCTTCTGTCTATGGTACATACTGATTCTTTCCATAGCTGTGCAGAACAAGCTTGTCAGGATCCTGGGGTGGTAGTTTGGAGTATCCATTCAGGCAACACCTTTGTTGTGATGGATCACTGTTGTTGTACACTGCTCTTTGGGTACATATCCTGTGGTAAGGCTGACATTGGCCAGTACTGTGATTTTGCATTCCATTACTCTTGGGGTCCATGTTGGCCTCAGCACAGGACACCATCACATACCTTTGCTGCTGTGTGTTCTGCTTTGCAGATGATGGCTGTTACCTCAGCATCTGCAATGTCAGGGGACCATCTGCTTGGATAGGTATTTTGCACTCGGGGGGAGGGGTGTTTGCACTGCACCTGACAGGTTGTATGTTAGCAATATGTGTGTGCGTTTGGTATGTTGTTTGTAATATTTGTGTGATTCGGAGCATATCTGTGGATGCCCAACATGGTTCCTACCATCAGTTGGGTAAGCCTTGTGATTATCCTTAGTGTCCTGTACGTGTTGTATCTTCATAGGTTCATGGGTTCATAGTAGGCTAGACACCCTAGGCCATTAGTAAGCCTAGCTAGAGTGTGTGTGTCTTTCACCACCCCTTGCTATGTTCAGTTATGGCCATTTATGAGGTTCTTCACTGTGCCTCTGTCTGGTCATGACACAGTGGGGACCCCCAGTATACATGTACGGTCATCCATCCACTTGGCAATATTCCTGTTGAGGGGTGTCAGTGAGGGGCTCTGCCTACCATGGATTGGGATCCTGTTTCTGGGTGTGGGGAGCCTATGGGTTATGTATCTGTCCCTCCAGCACATCTTATTTCATTATGTGTTGAGGTTGACATCTGTGACTCTCACAGCTCCAATGGCTTTGATTTCCTGTGGTGTAGCATGTCAATTACTCCTGTTTTGGACATGGCCTGGTACAACAGACATACAATGCCTCTGTGTAGGCAGTGTGTGACTGCAGTCAGCTGGGGTGTCTACAGCCAGGCAGCATATGACATATATTTCACACCCTTTATCCTGTTGGTGGGGTAACTATGAGGTCTTCCAAACTGCTGCAGGTGTCACGTATGGTACATCCCATATGAGTCATTGTACTAGATTATGGGTCTGATAAGGGAACAGTACAGCAGCTCAGTGACCTCTGTTGATGTTGATGTGAATCCTTTCATGATACGGTGTCCAGTATCAACAGTCTTCATAGCCACATTGGCATTGTGGCTGTCACATGACAGATTAATGTCGACCTGTGTCCCTAGGTCCCTGATGACTCCTTGCATACATAATGGTTTGACACCTATGTGGTACTTTGTGTACCTTGTCTGGTATTTGGTGGGGCATCCATACTGTCCAGTGTCTTTGGATGTCTGGGTGGGGTTCGTGTGTGTGAGAGTGTGGTCTGTCGCATGCTACAGACTGTACAGCAGTTTTGACTACAGTTATGTGCACATGGGTGGTGTCCGCTGCTTTTTGCATTGTCAGTTACCTGGCTATATGGGAGTCTGTGCTGCATATGGATACTCCCCCTCCTTTGATGTCTTGGTGCAGGTGTTGGGGCCATAACACATGGTATGTGGTATAACCTAGTAGTGCTGGTGTGCTATCACTAGGCCTGCAGCAGGCTTCTGTCACTGGACAGGCATCGATGTTCTCCATAATGGGAAGTGCCTCAGGGGCATGCATATTGCAGTTTACACATCTGGCATTGGTCAGCATTACCCTTATGTTTCCTACCACTTATGTTTTCTAGGGTGGTGGGTAGTCTTTTTGGCCTTGCCTACATATGGGTCTATGGAGGCAGCAAAGGCCTTATCCAGTATCCAGACACACACGGGTAACAGCTGACAGCCACCCCTGTAACAGCAGCATGGCTTGTCATGCTTGACATCTCAAGCAGACACACATTACACCCTCTTGGACTGACAGCTGTAACTGTGCCAGCTGTTAAACATGAGCATTCTGTGTTTGTACTGTGGCATCATTCTTGGTGAGGGTTGGATGCTGCACACAGCCAGTGTCATCCCACCCTGGGGTACGTACTCGGAGGGACCATCCATGTCTCATTTGATGTTGACCAGGGAGGTACATCTCAGGTAAGTCACACCAGCATGGACACTGAGTGCATCATATTTCTGCTTGCTTTGGGGTGACCTGCGTACTTGTGTTAAGTGGCATTTTGTGGCTACCTACAAGCAGCTTACTCTACCCTTTCCCTTGTTCAGTCTGGTGAGTGGGACAGCTGTGTGTCTGCCTATACAGACACCTATTACGACTGTATCAGGCATGTTGTTTCTCCTTCGGGCCTGTGACTGTTTGGCACACCAGCTTTGCGTACTATTCGTTGCATGTGCTATGTTTGAAGGTTGTGGTTGCTTGTGATCTACTTTGGAGGCATCTGTTGGTGTGGTGTGTTTGTAATTAAGGCCTCTGGGAATATTTGTCTGTGTTTATGTGTTTGGTTTACAGTTGTGGTAGGTCTATGTGGGACTGGGTTTGTGGTGTATGTGGTTACCTTCTCCTCCTGACTAGTGTTGACAGTACTGAGTTGTTGGAGCTCAACCTCTGCTTTGGATACATGGATGCATCTATCACATATGTTTGTATTTATTGGGGGGTGTTGTGGTTGTCTGTGTACTTGGTACTGGCGTCACATTGCCTCTGGATTCATAGGTTATACTTGTTGTGGCTGGACTTAGTGGATTGTATGTGTGGACATATGTTGTTGCCATACTACTGGTCAGTGATTACTTCCCTTTTTATGTTTGCTCTATCATGTGGTATCTTCCTCATTCTCTTGCATGGTTTGGTAATGGCTGGAGGCCAGCATGCCAGATGCCTGTGTGTATGGCATTGTGTGTTGTTATTATTTGTGATTGCATACTCCAAGCATTCCTGGCTGTGTTCATGGAATTCCTGTATAACATGTTCTGTGGTGTGTCCCATATTCTGCACTTGCACAGGGCCTTTTGTGGATTCAACATCGGTTTTGAGGGCTGCAACCTATACTTTACACATGTTTTTCACTGTGGTATTCTGGCCAGGGACTGGGGTCCGGGTGTGTTTATCCAGTGTGCTTACTCTATGGTCTGGTCTTACCAGTGTGGGGTACACTTCTCATCTTGCCATACAGTACACATGTTGCTGATTATCACATCCAGTATGCTTACCCCTCTTGTGGGAGTAGTACATTGTTCCTGGGCATTTTGGTTTATGGAATCTGGGTAAGTTTCTCCTACTGTGTTGGTGCTAGTACAATGCTACCGGTGTATGTCTGGGTATTTTCAGTCGAGCAATATAATGTGGTTTGGGGGGCTTGATATATTCATGTATTCCGACATAGGCCAGGTGCTGTTCCTGGTATTAGGACAGTGGTCTGCAGCAGGCTATATACTGCAAGGCAGTTTTAGCCATTGGTATTTGACCATGGTTATTCCATGCTGCTTCTTGTTGTGGTACCAACATGGGGGTGTGGTTATCCTTGCCATTTCTTGCTAGTCACCCTCCTTTTGTAGCTTGTTCCATGTTTTGCGGCTGTACAGCACAGTATGAGGTGTGACCTGGTAGTGTTAGGGTGCTGATGTGAGCCTTGACCAGTTCTCTATTACAGGACTAGTATCTACATTCTCCTTACTGTGTGCGTTTACACTGCACACATCTTGCTATTTATACATCTGTCATGGGGTAGTATTACATCTAGGTTCCTATCCCTTGTAGAACCTATGAGGTTGGGTTTGTGTTTTGAGACTTACCTATTCAGGGCATGCTGTGGGTACTGACAACCTTTTCCAGTATCCATGGGGCATGGCATGATAGGTGCATGCCACCCCTAGCAGGTGGTGCATCATGTCAAACTCCGCATATCTTCTCAGCCTGTAACACATTGGCTCCCCTTTGGCTGACTGCATTACTTCAGCCAATTATTGTACTTGATCTTCTTGTCTTCATAGTGTGGCATCATGCTTGGTGAGGGTGAGATGTTAGGCAGGGTCTTCATGTTTGCATATACTAGATGGTGTTACATTGCTTAACACATGGCAATCATGCCTCAGGTGGTGCTGCAGGGCTGCCTCTGTCAGATGCACATACTACACTCCCTGTACATGTTTGAGAGCAGGTTGTGTCATGTTAGGCATCCCTGTTACTATATGAGTGAGTCAGAGAGGGGTATCATTCCCAGGGTTCCTACTGAGCCAGTGTATGTGCTATGCGTTGCCTCTTTGCCAGGGCATACTGGGCATGCCTCCTTCTGCCTACTGGGGCAGGCTCAGGTTGTTCCTCCTCCGAGTCACGCTCTGCCTGTGATGGCCTTGGCAATGGTGGGGGGCTGTTTGGCCCGGCCCTGTGCTGGTCCTGCTGCAGCTGTTTTCGCAAGATCATATTTTGTAGCATAGCACATACCATGACAATTTGGGTACATGTAGTTGGTGTGTACTGCAAGACTCCACCAGATACACCTGAACCATGACTTGAGAAGCCCAAACACACGCTCTATCACATTACGTGATTGTGCGTGTGCCTCATTATGGCGTTCCTGTTCAGGTGTGTGTGCGTTTCTGATGGGTGTCATCAGCCATGGCTCCAGTACATAACCTGCATCCCCCACTAGGTGTCCATGTGGGATGTTCCCATTGGCAAATGTCTGGTACAGCTGCGTCAAATGCCAGATGTGGGAATCGTGATAACTCCCAGGGCAGCCAGCACACACATTCATTATTATGCCCTGGGCATCACACACATGACCTGGCAGTTGATGGAGGGGAAGCCCTTGCAGTTAATGTAGGCCCTACCCCGCTCACCGGCTGGTGCTTTGATGCGTATGTGCGTGCAGTCTATAGGACCCAGTACCTCAGGGTATTCCGCTATTTGCTGGAAGAGACGCATATTGCTGGCCAATACCTCATGGGCATTGGGGAAATATACATGATCACCGACATGTGCTGACATGGCATCCAGGAACTGGTGTAGTACCCTGAAGGCTGATGCCTGTGATATCCCCATCATATTGCCAGTTGGTCTCTGGAAGGTACCTGTTGCTAGTATTCTTAGGCCAACACATACCTTGGTTTCCACTGGGATGGGTTCCCCTCTGTTGGTTCTGTGTGTGAGGCGTGGCCTGCACAGCTCAACAATTTGCTGCAGGAGCTCTCTGTCCACTCTATAGCGCTCTACTATCTCCAGCTCATGTAACCCGTGGTAGGTGACCCTGGGCCTGTACACTCTTCTCCGTCTCCTCAGTGTGGGTTGTCTGGCACCATCTGCATTGTTACCACCCTCAGCAAGTCGCCTATGTCTCATTATGACAGCTATGGCAGCCCCTAACATTTCTGCTCTAAGTTCAGCTTTTTCAGTTTTCACTTCTATTAGCTTACTCCTGTCTTGCAGTGTCTCTTAAGGGAAACATCCTGCACTACTGTTTGCAGAGTTTTAAGTGCTGGGCTGGGCTACTATTCTGCCTGTGTAATTGCCTGCTTCTAATTGTTTTCACCTGCTAGTTTCAGCAGTTATCCCTGCTAGCTCCCTATTAATTCTGTTGCTTCCTTTTTCCTCTCTATTTCCTCAGGGGGGAGCAACTTGCATACTATCTGATACACGCTCACAGTGGCTTACACACGCGCACACGTGCTTACATGGTTCAGAATCTATTTATTCGGGTTTATACGTGCGTACACCTGCGCAAACACTGTTACACGTCTGCCAACAGCCTCCAACATACTCAACCTGCCTTACACACGTGCACACCCACGCAGTGTTAAACATCTCCCAACACGCTCCCACATGCTCACACTGCCTTACACGCGCGCACACTGTCCTACTCTCACTTCATGGCATGCACGGCCAGCAAGAAACTTTGGTGTAGGTAACAGTGTACACCTTCCATTTCTTGACTTGCCATGACTTATCTAGTGGCACACCTCTTTCCATGATCTGTGCCTGTCATCTGTCATGTTACACTGGCCTCCAATGAACTGCATTTCTTTCTACCATTCCCCCCTGTGATGTCACCTATCTCCTACTCTATTCCTCCCCCTTTTGTATCTCTTACACTACTCAGACTGTGCTCATTTGGTATGTGACTGTGAGATTCAGTATCCGAACCCTCATTTACATGAGATTGCCTACTAATGCTTAGTTACATGTCTTAGACTCAGCTTCCCCCCTTAGCAACCACTACACGGTGGCCATGTTGGTTTTAGTCTGCTGGTCCCTGCATTGTCATTCCATGTATTGCATGAGACCCACATTTGTGGGTTTATAACCTTCTTTTTTATGGTTTTATACAGCGCAGCCCGTTTGCGCGGGGCTGCGCTGGGTTTAAACATGGGCGATCGCCGAAAAAAAAAATTATATTTTTAATATTTTTGCATCGGGTTATCTTGCCAATGGCCACATATTTGGCCATTGGCATGCTGCCTGAATCATATGCAACCTTTTTTTGGAGCTGACATCGCTCCGTTGTGGATTTTGCAGAAATGTACTCAGTTGTCAACTGAGTACATTTCTGCAGCTAAAACGTCTCCTACACGGACTGGTTTCTGCTTCGTGGATCGCTAATATACCTCATTTGCATACCTTTCAGCTGCAAGTGAGGTATTTAGCATGTCCACGCCCAGTCTGTGTAAGAGACGTTTTAGCTGGTCTCTTACACGGAGTTTAGGGCTGTTCCTGGATCGCGAGGCTTGCATGGAGTGTTACACGTCTCTTACACTCCGTGCAAGCCTTCGTGAATCCTGCCCATGGAGATTTCTGTTTACCCATTCAACATTTTGCCCTTTCGGCATTCTCGATGCGACAATATCAAATTCGATATTGTCAGCATTCGAGATGCTGATAGGGACCCTATATATATATATATATATATATATATATATATATATATATATATATATATATAGATATATAGATATATATAGAGAGAGAGAGAGAGAGAGAGAGAGAGATAGATAGATAGATAGATAGATAGATAGATAGATAGATTGATAGATAGATAGATGATAGATAGATAGAGATAGAGATAGATAGAAATTAAATATATGGGAACCTGTCAATCGATAGCAGGTTCTCCGAATGCTATTTGTGTGAGGTAACATAAGAGAAAGCATTTTCAGTGATAGTGGTGGTTTCCTCCATCTTTCCACTGTTGTACGACCTCTGAGTAGGTATACTTAAGTTTAGGAGGTGAGATGGATGGAAGGTGTCCCTTAATGTGGTATGATAGGGAAGGCTTGCACCCCTGCAAAAAAAATCTCAAGATGCCCTGCAAACATAACACAGATGCCATTGATGGAAGATGACAGACTACACTTGAAATGGATACTAATTTGATGTACTTCACAGTACTTTGAGATATAAAAATACCAGCCACATCTAGTACACAAAGCTGGTGCACACTGTTGAAAATATAGGATATCCTTTTTCTTCCGTTTTCTTATATTCTCCCTGACAGAACCCACAGATATTCTAAATTCAGTCTACTTCGACATTCAGCATCCAACCAATCTTTTTCGCTGTTTGAGAATTCCACAATAAATCGACTCTCCACACCTCTGAACATCTTTGTTCATGAATTCCAGACAAAGCCAAATATAATGGGGGACAAAGGTAAAAAATCAGGGAGAATGTTTATATGCTACTCTAATTCAGTCAAATCTGTAGAACAACAGATTTTGCATCACCATGCATTTTTTGAACAGTAGGAACAATGAAAGTGTAAAGTTTGCATTATTGACTGACTATAATCCTCAGTGCATTACCAGAAAAATCAAACTGTTTTTTTTTGAGTGACAGGGCAAAATGAGAACATTCAGTCCAATCAGCAACATTTAAGAGATATACTATCCATTTCCACTGGCACTGACTGACTTCTGCCCACTGACTGAACTGTAATTGCATATGGATTGAATATCACCCAAGGAAAGAGAAAGAGCAATCCCAGGAATCATTCTTCTCTTACCTGATAGGTTCCTAGGTGTACATGATATAATCTGAGCTGAGTTCAGTAGTAGCAAATGCAAATAACTTTGTCCCATGCCATCAGACTAGCTGCAATAAGTCCATTCTTATTGCTAAACCAAGACTCGCATTTTATTATAGTCTCCTTAATTTAAACATATGCTTCTCTAACTGTGGCTTTCTTCTGCCTTTTAACAAAAGCAACAGAAAGCAAAAATACCCCACTGCAATCTATATGCAGTTACAATTACATCAAATGGACTATGGATAGCATATTTCTGCCATTCTCTGTATGATGACTTTTATAAACACCTAGGTTCATAGAAGGTTACTAGTCTAATGACCCTAGAGTCCTTACAACCCTAGCCACATTAATCCCAGGTTGCCCCAGTTCTCAGTGGTTAGGAGAGTGAGGTTCACAGAGATAAGGGTCTATGGTAGTTAATAACTACTACCTCTGTCCAGGAAGGACATGGACAGCACTCCAGGAGTAAATATGTAGTCACCCATCCGTTGATCTAGGTTCCATTTTGAAGAGGGTCAGGGAGGGGTTCTGTTTCATGTGAAATGGAAGTTTGTTCCAGAGAAGTAGCAGTCTGTGGAATCTATATCGATCCCTCCAGCATGACCTGTTCATGTCAGAGGCTAGGTTAATATCCCTGGAGCAAGTGACCCGCATGCAGTTTTATTTACAAATGTGTAGCATTTCCATCAGGACCAGGTCAGAGACTGCCCTGTAAGCCAGGCATGGGTCACCCCTTAGCAACTTGTAGGAGACAGAATACAGTGCCAGGGCTTTTAGTCTTTTCATGTAAGACTTGTTTTGTGTACCCTGTAATTTCTTGGTGAGAAACCTCTCCAGTCTCTTGAACTGTTGCAGATGTCTGGTGAGGTATATGCAAAAGGGAGCATTGTACTCAATTACTGGTCTGATGAAGGCCAAGTATAATGGAATTATTACATCCTTAGATCTAGATGCAATGTCTTTACTTATAAGATGTGCCACGTAGAAGTATTTCCTTACTACTGTGCATACATTGTGGTCAAACTTCATGTACCATTGGGTCTACACTTAGGGGGATGCTGTCTATATGTAATTAGCAGGGATGTCACATATTACAAAGGGAGTAATAATTCATTTTTTGCATTTAGCTTTAATCTGTGGCTTTGGCACCAATCATTTGTCTATGTTACCCTGTCTACAGTATATTAACATCATTTGGGGACTTTAGGGGGCACTCACTGATTGTTCCCAGTTTGTAATTGTCAATGAACTTAATTAGCCACAGACTGTCCAAGTTTGCCTGGACTTCTGAGAAATAAATTATGGACAGTAAGGGGCTCGGCACAAAACCCCATGATATGCACTGATTAGTGGTCTTTTGCTAGAGGTGAAGTCACCCTCTTTGACAATATGTGCCATTTGGTTACCCATCTGGTAATGTAGGGGTTAATTTCCAATTGGGAGAGTGTCTCTGTAATACCTGAGTGAGTGATTGTGTCAAATGCCTTGGCTAGGTCAAGATAGGTGGTAGGCACTGTCTTTCCCTCATCCAGAGCATTGGTGACGTTCTCAAAGAAGTCAACCTGTCTAACAGGCATGATCTACCATTAACAAATCTGAACTGGGTTGAGTCCAGAGTTTGGAGATGACCTAAGTCCTTGTTAATAAGGTCCATAATGATTCTTTCCATGGGTTTCCAGATGAGGCTAGTCAAGCTTATGGACTTTAATTCTCAGGGTCAGTTGATGGTCACCCTTTGTGCAATGGGATTACTGTTGCTGTTCTCCATTCTGCCTGAACATAGCCAGTTCATAGGCTGTGGTTAAACAGGGATCCAAGTGGGTCTGCTAGGTCATATTTAAGTTGTTTAAAAGGCAACCTGGGATGTTGCCTGGTCCTATTTATGCCATGCTTTTGGCCTTGGAGAGCACCAAGATGATCTACTCTCTTCAGATAATAGGCTGAGGAATGGTGGCAGGTATACTTTTGGGGATGACAGGGGGGGGGGTGCGTTTGCTCCAAATCTGTCAGCTAGCAGGTAGGCTATCACCTCCATTTCAGTATGGGTGGTGCCATCCACAACCAGTTCAGTGCATTGCTGGGTATTCCCTTTTAGATTTTGGACATAGTTAAAGAATGCCTTGTAATTATCTTTAGCTACAGATGCTATTTTTGCTTTGTAATTAGCTTTGGAGGACTTGCAAGATCTGTAATTTGTTTATGTTAGGGAGGGATTTCTTCCTCTGCTGAGCCAGTTCCCTCTTGTTCTTGGACATTAGTTTCCTTGTCTGGTTGTATATCCTGTTTATACTAAGTGTCCACCAGGGTGGCTTGTTTTTTTTTTTTTTTTGGCAATATCTGGCTTTAATCTGGTCAGGTACAGCTGATTCTTTACAACTGCTTAAGTTATTATATAGGGCATTTGGTGTATACCTCTGCAAAGGAGTCCATATTTTCTGCATTTGAAGAGGCTCTGAAACATCTTATACCACCACTTAGTAGGAGTCTTGTTTTTCAGCCTGGTGGAGTTGAATGAGACTGATTTATGGTCCAATCTTACCAGGGAGGGCATCACATGGTGAGGGGGAGCAATGCTGTCCTGTGTTATTGAGTACTATGTCCAGGACATTTGGGCCTCTTTTAGATGTGCTGACTAGCTGTTCCAGAGCATTTGCACTGACAAAATTCAAGAAACTCTGAGCCAGCATGTTTGTGGTTGTGTATATTTCCCAGTTGAAGGCTGATAATTAAAATCACCCATGAGTAAGGTGTTGGGCTGTATGGCAAGTGACTCCAGTAAGCCCAGGTAAGCAGTATGCTTTTCCTGTTTCATAGTGGGGACTTATAGCTAGCTATGATGTGGTAGGGGGCTTTGCCTGTAGTTGATTGGACATGGAGTAGTTCAAGAGAGTCATATTGTTTGACCAGTCTCAAGGTGTATGTATCTTTAATGAAGACAGACACACCTCCTTTGCTTCTTTCATGCTCAGTTTGTGGTCTGAACATATGGAAGGCATTGTAGCCCTGTACAGATGGGGAGCTTTCCTCCCCTTTGAACCCTGCCTTGGTGACTGCATAGATATCCCTGTCTTCCGAAGTGAAGAGTGCTTCCAGAGAGTGCAGTTTCTTGTTTAGACTCCTAGCATTAAACAGCAGCACCTTGAGTTTATCTATAGAGGATTGTGTTATGTTGGGATGTTGATTATTTTGACACTGCCTAAAAAAGGCACAAAAGGGTTGGCTGATGCCTTTGCCAGTATCCAAAAGCCTAGAGGAAAAAGGTGCAGACCATTTCTGGCAAAGCAGCATGGTTCTGTCGACCATGTCTTCCCAGGTTGACAAATATTGGATCCCCTTGGAGTGATACCAAAAGCTAAGTCATTTGTTAAAGTCAATCATTTTTTGTTTGTATTGCAACATCTTACCCGGAGAAGGGAGAATGCAGCTGAAGGCTAGGCTTATAACTGCCTCTGACACATAATCTGACAGCTCAGTTATATCTCTCTTCATATAGTCCAGTGAGATACACCTCAAGTGATTCACACCCACATGGACTATGATGGGGTCATACCGGAACTTGTGGTTGAATGACTTGTGTACTTGAATGACTTTACAGATCCTGGTACCTGACAGGCAGCTAACCGTAACCTGCTCCTTATACAGCATGGTGAGTGGAACATCAGTATGTCTCACAATGGAGTCACCTGTGACCAATGCATTAGGTTTAGTCGTGTAACACCTTATGGGCTTTTTTGTTGAGACACTGACGTGTGTTATTATGTGCTGTGGTTAATTTTTGCATTGTTATGTGTGTAGGTGGTGTCTGGGAGGCTTCTGATCTTCTGTTAAGTTACTAGTGAGTACCTCCACATGGGTTTATGTTTATGTGTTATGTCCATATTTAGTGTGGGAAGTGCATGTGTGTTGACAACCTCTTTGGCATTCAATTTGACCTTATGTGATATTCTTGCCTCCAATTTCATAGTGTAACTGCATATCTCATATAAAGTATTTGTTTGTTTCAGGAGTAGGTGGTTGTCAGTATATTTGAGACAATTGCTACATTGCCTTAGGATGCTCATGTCTATCCAGCTGACCAGAGCAATGATGGGAAACTGCCCATCCATGATAGCAGGCTCTTACTGCATGTTTTATTAGGAAAAGGAATGGGTTATTTGACAGGACTGTGCTGGTAGCTCCAAATCTACAAGAGGGACCTATTCTTTGTGTAGGCTAAGGTTGATCAATAAGATAACGCTGCTCAGTGTGCAATTGAGTTGCTCCTAGTGCAGCAGAAAAGCTTGGAAGGGTTTCAATGACAGTTGTTTAGGGAAAAGCTGAGCTTCTAGCCTTTTGCGTATGTACAGGGCACTGCTAACTGCAGCTGAGGGAAGAGCAGTGCCACCCAGTATATGGACTCTCTGTGTCCTTGAGTATCAGGGTTTTTTTTTTTTTTGGCTAACTCCCTTAAAGGGTATCCATTAATATATTATGTTTGTAATGAGAATAAATGCTTATTACAGACTCCATAGCAGTTCCCAGTCTGTAAGCCATGTTTTATCCCACTTGCTCCATACTTTAAGTTATACTTTTACAAATCTAAATCTCACAGGTCTAGCAAATTGGGTTTTGTTTTTTTCTTTCTCATCTTTCCTTTCATCTTAGCATTACAGCTGGGTACTTATTTCTTGTGTTTGATGATATATAAATTAAACTATCATTCATTAATACCTGTGTGGTGTGGAATGTTGGACCTCTTATGGCTTACAAACACCCTTGCATTCCAGACCATTTTTTGAAAAAAATAACTTAAAAAGCAAAAGATAACCAAGGCTTTTCTACTGCAAGGCATCCTAGATTAACAATCTTAGTGGCATGTTATTAATAAATCCTTGCTCTTTCTAATTCTGCCTATTATAAACTGGTAAGTTCCTTATTTAAAAAGTTAGACCAAAGAAAGGTCTGGATGCCATAAGGAGCTATGGGTGTTAATTGGAAGTATATGAAAAAGGTGCTGAATGAGTTAAATGCCTTTATTCCTGTCTAACCTGTTCCTTAATTTTTATCAGTAAGTATATTTAGAGAAACCTGTATTGTTATGCTTTAAGTTATTTTCTGTTTAGCATGTTTTAGTATTTGGAGATGGAATGCATATGTTCTAATTTATACTTTTAAAATTAGAACTTACTAAATCAAAAGTAAAGAAGCAGTTTGTTTTACTTATAATTAGTTAATTCACTAACAATATCTGCAACCATTTCAGGCATACAGGGAACTGGAACTTATCTCAGCAAAGAAGGGGCATAAGGAGTGACTGCAGGGGAAGACACTAGTACTTTGAGTGAAAACCAGTACACTCATATGCACGCTGCACACCCCTATGGTCAATCTAACATGTCACTTCAGCTATCATATCCACATGCCTTTGTGATGTGGAAGGGGACTTCCAGCAATGACTCATTTGGATGACTTGCAAAATTCACATAAAATATACTGTAGAAAGGGTCTGAACAATAATTGTTTTACAGTATATTGAAAATTTATGTGAGCACCTAAGAAATTGTTTGCATGATTTCCCCTTGTCTGCATGGGGAAACAGAAAAAAGTATCCTGTCTTATTATGTGGATTCTATGGGGTATGATATGAACCTTAAATAAATAAATGAATGAATTAATTAATAATAGAGGGGCCTTGATATTCACAATGATAATGTGTAGAAGTGTGAGCACATTCTTTGTACTGTCTTTGGTACACAGCCATGGACTGTATCATGGCACTCCTGTAGTGCATAGTCACTGACACATTTTCTATAACAGCACATTGGAGCACCTAGTACACCAGTACATGCCATGCACTCCTGTGTTTGAGACTAGACACAGCTTTTGTGCAGCTTCAAGGTACTATGTATAGTATTATTGTGTAAGGCAACTACTTATCTACAACGCAAGTACATTAATTACTTGGTAAGGAGTGCTACACTAGTAGTAAGCTGCTTTACACAACAATGCTGAATGCGGCTCACATGACAGACTGTCATTCACAAATGAATCACAGTCAATGTCATTCCATATCACTTTTGCAATATTCTTCAAGTTAGGGATCTTCTGCCAAGGATAATCCAGTGTCCAGCCAGTATACCAAAGCCTTTAGATCTTGTATGCATGGCACATCACACATATGCAGGACACAGGACATAAAAGTGATGTACAGATGCAGTTATCCAGAATCTCTTTGCTGCCAGTTTGAACACCATCATCTCTTGTCAGTTTGAATGCCCTTTTGCTGTGCTGAATACCTAGCCATCAAATAATTACCCCACTGCAGTCTTTTTCCTTTTGACTGTTGGCCTTGTTTTCCTGTGATTATCTGGAGTTCATGTCATCCAAGAAGGAAAAATGTCAGTGTGGCAGGTGCATTCCCCATAAGGATAATCACAAAAAGTGTCTTTTTTTTTGTTGTTCCCACGACCACAACTCCTGTAGCATTTGCAAGGCATTTGTGCCTCAGTCAGTTGTCTTTCCTGGCCATCTATCTTGAGAGCCAGAGGCTTAAACTGTTCACCTATGGTAATATCTACTAACCCCCAAGGCATCATTAAGTACAAAGCTGACCAAGAAATCTTGGCCAGATTCTTTGGCTGTCCAGCCTCCACTGGACGTTTCTCTTAAAGCAGGTGATACCATATATAGTGTCTATGTCAGATTCCTCTGCTGTGACCTCATCAGAGGCCAACATAGATCCTTCCTTTCACACTTCCTCTGAGGCTTTGCAGGTGTCTGCTCTGGACATTGAGAGGAACCACAGTTAATTATCTCAAAAGGCCTTAGAGGGATTCTGCAGATTCTGGACAGGGAAGAGTTTCTGTGTACTCTTATTAAATCCCATCAGGGTTTGAAACCTCCAGTGTTTGTTAGGGCTGACATTCTTACCAAGAAAAAAACTGAAGACTATATTTCTGTATACCCTAAGCATCCTCAAAGGGAATGGCAGGAGTTAACTCAGGGTCTGTTTAATGCCTTAATGGCCCTGCTTCCCCAAGGGGTGTCCATGCCTACTCCCCCTTTGACTTCAATTCCTTCTACATGGACTTAGGAACCCAATTCCTCAGATAAGGATTCAGAGTCTGATGAAGGGTCCTTGTCTTACTCTTCCCAGATGCTTTCACCTTTGGATTATGGTTCTGATGAAGAGGACTCCATTAGTTCAGAGTCTCCTTTTGAGGAATTGTCTTTTGGAGACACAATAGCTAGAATGATGGAATACTTTAAGTGAGACTTTTCTCAAGTGTCTGATATGCAGAAAAATGTATTATGAGTTGCTTTAGGTAGACACTCCTAAATCTTCTGTAGTACTTCCTGTGTTGGCTGCTTTGTTAAACACAGTTATAGCTGCTTCTAAGTTTCCTTATTCTCAGCCTCCTGCTCCAAAAAAAACTGAAAATTCTTATTTAAGTAACCTTCTGCAGACACTGCTGAGGTGTCAGTCTTCTCTGACAAGCTTTATAAGTTTTTTCCCTATTCCAAGCTACTGCCTTCAGATGACAATAGTAGAGCAATGAATATTATTAGTAATAGGGTTTATACTGCTTCTACATTAGCCTTTCAGACCATCAATTACCAGACCCACATGACCAGATAGGTTCTGGCCTTGATTGCCCAGGTTTGTCAGGTTATTTCTGACCTCCCTGAATCTGAAGCAAAGTCTTTTACTCTATCTATGTTGGGTTCTACCTCTCAGGTGGCTTGCCACTCTATCAAATACAGTTATGTTGCTGCTGATGTCTCTTCTATAGCCAAAGTCTTTGGGTCTATCATGAGACATTACTCTTCGATTCGCCTGCAATCATTACCTGAAGACATTAAGAACAAATTGCTTGATGCTCCTTTGGACAATAAAAATCCCTTTGGGACTGCTGCTGCTGAAGTGCTTAAGTCTCTTCAAGAAAAAAGGTTAAGCTTTGCAGGACCTTAAATATATTTTTGTGTCTCATCACTAAATTCCTGAGGATTCTACTAGGTCTGCTTTTGTTTGCAGGCAGCCTCATCAGGCCAATAAAGGCAGGATAGGTGGTAGGCTAGATCCTTCTGCTAAGTCTTCTCAGGCCCCTGTGGCTCAGAAGCCTTTTTTATCTGACAGGCCTGCTTCTCTTTGACTCCTTGCCTCCCCTACCCCCTCAGCTAGGTTCCTTTGCCCCTGCAGCTCTCCCTCTGTCTTCCAAGCTGACATCTCATCACCTTGGATGCTTAGGTTTTCTTTATCATCCATCAGGGTTACTTCATGGTGTGGAAGTCCCTCCTTCCTTTTTCAGAGATTCCCCAACCTCCGCTGCAGCAGCTTCCTCATTTCTCAAAAGTTCTTGTGTCCCTGGTGGACCAGGGAACTATTCAACCTGTCTCACTTCCCAAGTAGGAAAGGGATTTTACTCCAGGATGTTCCTGGTTCCTCAAAAGAAGGGCACTTAGACACTTAATCTGCATGTCTCCTTCTTCAACATCTTTCTCAAGGTTCCTTCTTTTCAGATACTTACTCTTCAAACCATATGCCATCTTTTGCTTACCAGGCTTTTCTGGTGTCCTTGGATCTGAAGAATGTTTACCTTCATAATCCTATTCACCCTCTTTTCAGGAAGTTTTTATGTTTCTCTGTTTCTTCCTCTCATTTTCAGTTCTCTGCTTTGCCCCTTGGCCTCTCTATTGCCCCAAGAGTATTCACAAGCATATTCACAGAGTGCCTAGCTCCTGAGTTGGCCTTTTGCAGGCTCCAAGGCATTCAGACTTTTCCTTATCTAGATGACCTTTTGCTTAAGGCACCTTCTCCCAGTTGCCTGTTTCAGGATCTGGAGTTCACCATCTCTCTCCTTCAAAGTCTGGGGTTCACTATAAACTTCCAAAAATGTATCCTGACTCCTTCTCAGGGTCATGTGTCTCTGGGTTGCAGGATTCAGACAGTGCCAGTGTTGGCCTTTCTTCAACCTCCAAAAGTTTTGTCCTTGAAATCTTTCTTTCAGTATCTTCTTTCACTGTCTGTCATTCTAGCCAGGAAGTTTCTTCATAGGATTCATGGCCTCTTCTATTCCAGTGGTCTTTCTTGCCAGACTATACATGTAGAAGTTTCAATTGTATGTCAGGTCAGATTGGCTTAGGCATTGTCACCCTCTTGATTTCAGAATGCCTCTCCTTCTTTGTTTAAAGTGAGAATTCAAGTGGTGAATCCAGCAACTTACTCTTAACCCAGACCTGCCCTTTCAGCCTCTGGTCCCTTCTCAAGAACTGTTCACCAATGCATCAGACGTGGAGTGGGGGTGCTTCCTGTGGTCATCTGAAAGTTCAAGGTCTCTGCCCCCCACCAGAAGTCAGACCATATCAGCATCAAAGAGATCACAGCTCTGATTCTGGCCTTTCATGCTTTGGCTTTTCACCCCAATCTCCAGGTCCTCTTAAGGTTTACACAGACAACACCACAGTGGTGTGGTATGTCAGCAGTCATGGGGACACAAAGTTTACTTTCTCTGCAGTTTGGTTCTTCAGGCTTGGGATGTGGCTCTCAGTTATCAGTTAACTCTTCAGGCAGGACATATTCATTCAGAGCACAATCTAGTGGCAGGTTCTTTTTGCAGGTCCAAAACAGAAGCTCATGAATGGATGCTTCACAGAGATGTGTTTCTTGACATAGTCTATCGGTGATGTATTCCTCAGGTAGATCCTTTTGCCTCTCCTCAGAACAGGCAGCTTTTTTTTTCTGTTCCAGGGTGCAATGCCATGTGGTGATAAAGATGGACACCCTTTATTTTCCTTGCAAGGATATGTTTCTCTATGCCTCTTTCCCATTGCCCTACTTCCAAGAGTCCTGCAGAAGATTCAGCTGGACTCCCAAAAAATCTTGCTACTGACTCCTTTGTAGCCAAGACAGCACTGGGCCTCTTAATGCATCTGGCCATGGGCAATCACCACATATTACCTCACCAGTTGGACCTCCTTATGCAAGACAAAGGATCACTCATCCATTCTCACCTGTCCACTCTTCAACTGACACTGTGGGTGATAGGATTTTGATCCCTTTTAGGTACGTTTTTTTCTGAGGATGTGCTCAGGGTTTTACAGGAGGCAAGAAAATCTGCAACCAGAAAGTCTTATATGTCCAAATGAAATATAATTTTGTCTGGTGCCATGCTCATAACCAGGACCCTTTTTTCAGTGGGGGTCCCTTTAGTTCAGTTCTATTTGAGTGAGTTCATCCAGTCTGGCTTGACTTATTCTTCTGTGAAGGTCCATTTATCAGCTATTTCTGACTGTTTGCCTTTGAATCTTCCTTGTGTTCTCACATTGAGGTCAAACAGTTTCTTGAAGGGGTCCTGCATATCAGGCCCTCAAGGAAGCAAATTTCTCCTCTTTGGGACCTTTGAGCCTGGAGGTTCAGCTTCTCTGCAACATTGTTGCTGGAAGACCATCTCATTGCTTCCTCTTACTTCTGCTTGGAGGGTTTCTGAGCTTTAGACCCTTATGGTCATCCCTCCTTTTTTATTTTTTTCACAGGGCCAGGTTGTCCCTTTGTACTAAACCTTCTTTTATGCCCAAGGTTGCTAATGAATTGCCTTTGAATCAGGCGATACAACTCCCTTCATATTTTTCTCTCCTCAGTTGACTAGTGCAAGGGTCCTTCATACCCTGGATTTGCACAGACACTGCAGGTATTATTTGAATAAAACTAAGATCATTTATAAGTCTGACCAGTTTTTTGTTTCCTTTCATCTGAGGACATTAGGTTTGGCTGTTTCCAAGCAAACCATCTCCTCCTACATACCTAAGGCCATTTCCTTTGTTATTCTTTTCATGGCAAAAGCCTGTCTACTTCCGTCAGAGCTCATTCCACTAGGCTTCAAATGCTTCTTCAAGGGTTTGAACACAAATTCTATCATTGAAGCTGCTACAGCTTCATCAATGCATACCTTTACTAAGCAGTGTTTCTATCTATATTAGAGATAAATTCACCTCCCAACTAATAAAACTGAACAACTTCATGGAATTACTCCAAGTTCAGATTACTGTGGGTAAGACACAATTCAAATAATAGCTAGTTATAGATCTCCCTCCATGGATCATGATGCCCATGAGGCCTACTTGACCAAAGTAAAGTCAATCCAAATATTGCCAAACACTCTGGTCATGGTGGATTTCAATTATCTCACCATCCACTGGGAAACTTACTCTAACCTTAACTCACTAGCACAAAAGTTCCTTGACTTTGTTAACTCAAATGCCCTGGAACAAATTGCTCAAATCCCAAGAGGAACAAACATATTGGAATTGGTCCTCATTAACATGGCAACTCTTGGACCCTCATTAAATAAATCGGACCACAAATCAGTTGTCTTCAAACTGGCACTAACACCAGAATTTACAAAGGGCAAAGTCAGACTAAAAAACGTCACCAAAGCAAACTATACCCTTCTAGGGGAAGATATAAATGCATTCCAAGCCCTACACCAACTGGAAGTGGTAACTACACCAACGTTTACAGTAAAGCCCTGTGCAATCACTTGTGTAAGTGTATAGACTTGGCTGTTGCAGAGAAAATTAAAGCCAGAGCCCCAGGTAAAAAAAAGCTACCCTGGTGGACATCCAGCATCCACAAACTTTACAACAAATGCAAAAAGTTGTTGTCTAAGACAACTAAGGTGAGGCTCCAACAATGGAAAAGTATCCTCCTCAGCCTCAACAGGTAAATAAGACAACATGTCAAATCCTCTAACGGTAATTTTGAAAAAAAATTAGCAATCACAGCCAAGGATAACCATAAGGCCTTTTACAGCTATCTACTTCGCCTAAAAGGTAAGACACAAGCATGTGCCAAACTAGTGACTAATGTTTTGACGTACACTAATCCCACAGAGATAGCAAACCTGCTAGAGGATAGATTTGGTGAGGATTTTACTCCCTTATCACCTCTAAACTTTTTGTCTGCAAACATTTTCTTATGTATTCACTATTCCTCCAGCATTTTATGAAATTATATTCAGATTACATTTTAATATAGTTGATAAAAATGCTTCTCGCCTCACTTAGAAGTTTTTTTTTCATGAGCCATTATTAAGCTTTATTCATTTATTTTATCAGATTAAAACATATTTTTTTTTATTCAGCTTTTCGGCACTTGGAGTAGTGAGCCAAAATTCTGCTCTGAGTTTATGTTCTTAATCTCTGCCATGCAGACTTCTTCTAGTCTTGACAAGTCTTTTACATCCTTTGTCTTCATCAAGCTCAATTTTCTTGCATATATGTGTCATCAATAAAAATGAAGTAGGTTTTCCCTTCCAGACTTTTTGTACAGTGTCTTGTAAGGGCATTGAAAAGCATAGACTCTTTAAATGATGCTCTTTATACTGCACTGTCAGCTATACTTTCTTATGAGTGAAGTACTGTTTACTATTCCCTGAGTCTTGATGCTTAGTGACTATTTTATCCATGTTTTTGTTTGAGAGCCATTTCACTGTTACTTCATTTTCTTTAATAACATTCCCTATGCCAACATGTTACTATCCAGAAATCATTTACATAGTTACACATTCAGCCCTCTTGCAATCTTCCACCCTGATTAATAGGCAAGGGGTTCTATTTTGATTTGGCTTGTCTGAAAATTCTGAGTAACCATTTGAAATGTCAGGCCCACTAGAGCAAGTCTCGAAATCCAGTGACTGACTGGCCGAAAGAATAGACTTGGATATACCATCTCATGATCTTGGAGTTGGCATATATAAGTTTGCAGGTGTGTGGAGGGCTTGCCTTCCCCCCAACAAAAATAAGTTTTAAGGTGAAGAGTGATTTTCGGGTTTCGCTCTTCTGTGAATTTTCATTATTTTTTTCATTCAGTTTTTCTTCGGCACTCAGTATTGCGAGTGCAAACATTTCAATACTGAGCCAAAATCCTGCTGTGAGTTTATGCTCTTAAGTTGTGCCATGCAAACTTCCTGAAATTTTATTGTTATCCTTTAGCATTAATTATAAACATTTATAACTGAGTGCAGACTGGCATGTTAATTTTGAAATTTTGCCTTGTTTCCATTATACGCTACTTATTTTGTAAGATTTCTACCAAGAAAAGGATCCATAGCAGTTTATACTGATTGTCATACTCAGGGAAAAACTAAAGCACTGTCCATTTGTGTAAATAGTCTTTGTTAGAATGTATATTTTAGTGGGATTAGTGGCATCTGAAAGTCTGTTTAAATTGGAAAGTGATCTTTTTCAAATATTATGCTTATGTTTCAAAAGGTAACTTGCGTATTTTGATAACTAGTTAGTAGGAGGTGTTACATACCAGTCTCATTGCTGATTTCTCCCTTAGAACAGGCTAAGCAATCAAAACAACAGAGAGGTTGTCCTCGACGAGAAACCTTTTGGTATCCAGGTTGACAACTTTCAGTGCAGACAGAATGGGGTACCTGTAAAAACAATAAAATCATACTGTACAGTGGTGAAGGCTTAAGCAAGCTAAAGAAAAGCATTGCATCTTATTTTTCTTGAAAACAGCAATATTATTATTGCTCACCTTATTCTTCTTGAAAAATAGCAAATGTAAAATAAATAAATATTCTGGAATGTTCTAAATGTCCCCTTACACTTTGACTTTGCTAAGTAACACTATTTTGCCCAATAGCATTAAAATGATCATGAACAAACATTACTCATGAGTGTTAAAGGGAGTGAATCAGACTGCAGAGGTTAATACATTTAAACATTTTAAGCACTCAGTGCATTTTTACTGGCACCAAAATCTGGAAAGTCTACTTGCAGAATAACTGATGTTTATCAATGAACTCTAACAGACTCAGAACATTCTGCAAATTCTATGTCTTGAAGAATGCTGTCTGCAATGAACAATTGAATTAGTGGTGGAATATCTTCCTCCAAATACTTATAGGCCCTGTTCAGAGTCTCCATCCTGCTCATATGGTGAAAAGGAATCCTACAGCACTGTTATCTTCTCTCCACTGTTTGTCTGATCTTCTGACTTTGTGCAGACCTCACACAAACTCAGCATACTGAAGGCATCCAGCATGGGCACCATAATGCTTCTCCTACTGCAGTATTCAAGTGTATGTCAGTGTAGACCATCCAGTATATATCCATCATCCAGGTAGCTATCATTCTTTTTATCTTTTTGCAGGATGCAATCCCCATCCTTACTGGTACCTTTGTCTCTGCACAAGTCATGTGATGCCACCTGTGTATGCATGCTCTCATGCATGTGCATATACCCATATTTCTGTGGGTGCACAGACTTGAGCCTGTTAGCACTTATTGTTTGTCTGTCTTGTTTGAGGTGCTATAATCCTCCACTGGGATGTATGAGCTGGCTCTCTCCCATGCTCCCCAGGCAACTCTTCCAACACTTGGGATGGTAATTGAACCAAGGTCGTATAGGATGCAATCAAACCTTCATTCTTCTTTGTCATAAAGTCAACTGGTTTGCAGTAGTTCTGAGCTAAAACCTCAACATAATTTTGTCTTGCAACATTATAAACACAGACACTGAAACTTCAAGTCTGTTGATGGAGGTTATTTTACAAACTGTGGACAAAATCTTCTTTAGGTGTCTACAAAACATTATGACCACTAATTATAGGCTCATAAGAAAGTACTAGACTAGCTGCCCTTGCGGGCCATTTGAGGTCTAAACAATTTGCATATTTGTTCAAAGAATAAGATATCCCATTTGGTTATAGATTGTTCTTACTATCTCATCGTCAATAATTATATATTACCCTAATGAGAATAACTGGAATCATAACATAGATAATTTGAGGGACCCATGCATGGGATAAGGCATTTAGGAGCTGTGTCAGTCTATTAGTAGTACGGGGGTGGGGGGGGGGAGTCCTGTATTAAATTTGCTGTTTTCCATCCATAGATCTAAGTTGCCCTTGAATATGGACAGGGATGATGTTTGTTTTATGTGGATGGGGAGTCTGTTCCACAGTAGCGGTATCCTCTGCGAGATATACCTGTCCCTCCAAACCATTCAGTTGATGTTGCAGACAAAGCTTATATACCTAGAGTGAGTATTTTTGATTCACAGGTTCATAGGCAAGTACTAGGCTGGCTGCCCTTGAGAACCATGTTAAGCCTAATTAATTTCCTTTTAAAGATGAGAATTGTACCTTGTACCCTGTGTCAGTAAGGTAAATACCTTAACCATTATGCCAAACCCCAAAGGACTACTTTTTATCATTTGACTTGCTAATGTGCAGTGAATCTGTCCATAATGGGTGGGAAGATTCCTTGTATCCCAGGAACAGGTCACCTGTTAGCAGTCTAATGGATAGTGTAAGTATAGTGGCAGGGCTTTGAGTCAGTCCATGTAGAACATGTTGTTTATGTCTTGTTTCCTTTTAGTGAGGTATCTCTGTGGGCATTCCAATTGTTACATGAGACTGGACAGATGCCAAAGGGAGCATTATATTCAATGACTGGCCTAATGAGGGCTAGGCAATAGTGGGCAATGACATCCCCAAATCTAGACACAATCCCTTTGTTTAAAAGCTGTGCAGTGTAAAAAGATTTTTTTACAACAATAGACACATTTGACTAAAGTTAGGTCACTGTCAACGTAAGTTCCCAAATCCCAAAGAACTGGGTCAACTCCTACGGGCATATTGTCATTATAGTAGTTCTCTGGTGCAGATGATTAGCCAAAGGATACAACAATGCATTTCTGACATTTAGTTTCAGTCCATGATTTGGGCACCAGTTATTTTTTTTTTCAGACAAAACTTCCTGCTAGATGGCTAAGTCATTTGGGTATTCAATGACTGCTCCTAGCTTGCACTCATCTGCAGACCTGGTCAGCCAGAATTCTTTGGTATTGGATTTTCCTTTAGAAAAGTAGACGTCAGATAGAGATGTCCCAGCACAGAACAATGGTGCCCACCACTGGTGACTGGTTTCTTTCTGGAGGTAACTTTCCCTATTTTGATTATCTGCTTCCTCTGTATAAGCCAGTTGGCAATGCAGCAGGTGACATAAGGTTTTATTCTCAGTTTATTTAACTTTTCTACTATGCCTGAGTGGGGAATTGAGCCAAAAGTGTTGACTAGGTTGAGGTAGGTCATAGGTCTATAGCAACTGGTCATAGGACTAAATTGTCAAAACCCATATGGTTGAGACCTTATGGCCAACAATTTTGTTCATTGTACCTTTCTGACTGAGATCGCCGTACAGTAGGGATTGGGTAATTTGCCCTTTTCTCCACTGTAGTGTGATTCTGGAGTTGATATAACATATTAACAGGTCTTGGGGTGCAGGAAGCTTGCTCCCTGCGAAACCATTGCTTGCGTTGTTGACTGGTGTTGTGTGGATTATGTCAGTTTTTTGATTAACTGCATTATCAGCCATATAGTTTCTACCGGGTCTACTTCTTTTGACCTAACTTTCATTTGCCTGACACTCATTTGCCTGAGACAAATGACTGAAATTTCATTTGCCTGACACTTCATTTGCCTGACACTTCATTTGCCTGACAAGTATTATTAGCAAGAAAATGGAATATGCCCCCTTCCCCACTGCAGTGCGACCCTGGAGTTAGAATATATAGTTAGGGGGGGTGTGGGGGGTACAGCCCCCCACAATGGGGGGTGTGGGGGGCCAAGCCCCCCACTTACTTTTCTGTTACTAAGCAATATTACATCAAAAGTTAACAATATCATATGAAATGAAGTGGGGGGCTTCGCCCGCCACACACCACACCCCCCCTAACTATATATTCTAACTCCAGGGTCGCACTGCAGTGGAGAAGGGGGCATATTCCATTTTCTTGCTAATAATACTTGTCAGTCAAATGAAGTGTCAGGCAAATGAAGTGTCAGGCAAATGAAATTTCAGTCAAATGGGTTCAGGAAAATGAGTGTCAGGAAAATGA
Source organism: Protopterus annectens (assembly GCF_019279795.1). NCBI lineage: Eukaryota > Metazoa > Chordata > Ceratodontiformes > Protopteridae > Protopterus > Protopterus annectens. Next base: position 475,282,797 of record NC_056739.1, read on the forward strand.
AAGTTAGGTCAAAAGAAGTAGACCCTTTCTACCATATGGGTTTTGACAATCTGTGTATATATATATATATATATATATATAAACTGGGGTTTATATTAGAAGACCGACTGTTTAGGTGATCGAACACCTAAACATCGATCTTCTAATATTGAAAGCAAAAAATGGCAAACGGCCGATTTAACGCCAGGAAAGATTTCCCTTGGCCATTCGCCGGAGTTTGCTATTTCCCTACTGCTGAACGATCTCAGAGTTGGCATATTTAGTTAGGGGGTGTGGGGAGCAAAGCCCCCCCCCCACTTAATTTAGATGTAAAGTAATGTTTTTTGTGTTGTGGCTGAGCGAAGTGTTTCCCTGGGACATTCGACATTGTGCGGTTCGATATTAGAAGATCGATGTTTAGGTGTTCGATCACCTAAACATTCGGTCTTTTAATATAGACCCTATAAACTGACATAAATCCATGGTGTGTACTGTTTTGCTTTCATTCATTTCCTTAGTGACCTTTTCAAAAAAGTCCACCAGGTTGAGTAAGCATGATCTGCCTTTGACAAATCCAAACTGACATGGGTCCAGTGTTTGGAGGTTCCCTATGTCCTGATTGAATAATTCAGTGGGTCATAGGTTCATAGGTGTGTACTAGGCTAATGGCCCTGGATCCTTTTCAAGCCTAGCCCATAGAAGTCCCCTAGCATTGTGCCACCTGATGTTAATTACCAGTGCCTCTAACAAGTAGAACCACTGGAGTGATCCCCGGGGTGGACTTTCTATTTCTCATCCACTCATCAAGATTTCCCTTGCAGAGGATGAGTGAGCTGCTCTACTTGACATGTATGGGAAGTCTATTCCAGAGCATGGGCAGTCTCTGGGTTATGAGCCTGTCCCTCCAGCATGTTCTGTTGATTGTGGTAATGAGGTTGAGGTCTCTGGAGAGTGTGGTGGAGAGGGATTGGGATTTCTTTACATGTAGCATTTCTAACAGAGCTCGGTCAGTCATGGCTTTGTAAGTTAAGCAGAGATCACCTCTTAGTATATGATACAAGATAGAAAATAGCTGGAGTTTTTTGATAAGTCTTCCCATTGCTTTGCATATAAGGCTGGTCAGACTTATGGGTCTGTAATTGCCTGTGTCAGTGGAAGGTCTTCTCTTATGCAAGGGAATGACTGTAACTGTTCACCTGTATAGAGACTGAGACCAAACAATTTTATTAGGGGCATGGCTAAAATTAGCATATGGCAGGGCTCACATGCATAGATGGTCAGAAGTTGTGGTTGTAGTGTAAGCTTTAGACGAAAATTTTAAAAATTATCCAAGTTGGAGGTCTACAGGTGAAACAAAAAATACAGCATACATTTTTGAGTAGTTGCATCTTATTACATTAAATGAACTATCCAGAAGAATCAGACTCTAAATCTCTACAGTACTGGCAAGAAAAAAACAGCTGTCCTCCCAGTCAAATTACTCCAAAAATTGCACAATGCTGGAAGACTTCAGATTTCAAACTTGTACCACGTATTCTGGTAACTTATTCTACCTGTCAACCAAATCCTATCTGATTAAAGTTCTGTCTCATTTCAGTGTTAAAACACAGGGCTGACCTTAGTTAAACTGGGGCCCTAGGTGAAAAGATGTCATTGCACCCCTCTCCCCATCAGTCTCATCCTAGCCTACTCACACTATCCAGATTTCCTTTTACTTTTTTATTCTTTTTTTTCTTCACAGTTTGTCTTATTCTTCATTTTCTTACAGTTTTTCATTCATTCAACATATTCAAGCAACACAAGACCATAGTCTAGAACTGTGAATGAAACAAGTGGATTAAGCCACAGGGGTTCTGGTGGGTCTATGTCATTACACCAAAAATGCAAACTCTTGAACGCTCACATAAGCGAATAATCAAAAACTCGAAATGTATTGTTGGGGGCTGCGCCCCACACCCCCCGCTAAATATATATTCCTACACTGAGTTCGCACTACAGTGAGAAAAGGGTAAATATTCCGATCTTCACTGTACTGCGATCCCAAAATACCACTTTCAAGTTTCTGATTATTCGCTCATGTGAGCATTCGAGAGTTTGCATTTTCGTCTTTCTGAAGTAGACCCATTCTAGTTGCTCTGAGGTAATTGCCATGATCAACAAAAGTTATTTGGCATTACTCTTCAACTTTTTTTCCTGGATCCTTTCAGCATATCCTTACTGAGCAAGACTGCATTTAAAAAACTGTAATAGAAATTAATCCGTACAGCTCCCAGAAGCTATGAGTTTTCCAGATGCTCTGAGAGGCATTTTAGAGTTTTTAAACAGCTTTTTTTGTCCAGCGATTGTCTGAACAAAAGTAATGATCAAAGAAAGAAATTTAGAATTACTCCATCTTTTTTCCTGCATCCTTCCTTTCACCACATCATTACTGACCAAGACTGCATGGTAGTAACTGCAGTGGAAATAACTGTATTAAGACATGAGGTTTCTAGATGCTCAGGATACATTTTACAGCTTTTTTAAATAACCTTTTCAACCAGTGATGGCCTGAACAAAAACCATGATTAAGAAAATAAAGTCAGTCTTACTCTTCAACTTTGCTTTTTCCTGCATCCTTTCAATACACTCAAACTGCCCTGTAATGAAGCTGGGGATCTGAGGCCTGCTAAACACCCAGAAGCCATGGGGTTATAGATGCCCTATTTTGCATTTTAAGAGCTTTTTTTCAAGCCATTTGATCCAGTGATAATGTTCAGGAAAATTATGCAGACAGAAAAGGAATTCAGTCTTATTTTTTTCTTTTATTTCACGAAAGAAATAAGTTGTATCAACTTTTAATGCTCAGAGCTGACCAAGCAACAGTTTACAATAAACATGACAAAGCAAATGTTTGTGAGGATACATATATCATATCTAGGTATAGTACCCACCCGCTACCCCCCACTTCAAAACAGTTTGCCACTTTCTGTGCATCCCCCCCTCTGATATTAATTTGGATTAAAATTAAGGCACATGCCCACAGTCATATTTCAAGATGCTGCCATTTTATTTATATCTAAAAATACCACCTCTGTCCTGTGCCTTAAAAGACAGCTACATTCTGTTTATCATTTTGATGGGCAGAAAAATAGAATATAACATATTTGTTTCAGTCATATGTAAACAGCATGCTTATTTACTCTCTCTCAAAAGACAAAAGGCAGACATATTGTTTCCAACCTGCAACTTCTAGAGACAGTACAGTGTCCTTATACAAGCTATAGTGATCATCTGTTCATCTGTCCCCAGTCCAACACAAGATATAGTGACCTCTGAAGTTTGGGAAGAAAGTTAAAGAAGTAAGGACATTATCACCAACCCCCCAAACAAGTACAGTGACCTTCAATGGATACCCATGAGTAGGACTGGTTTTAGACTAGGTTGGGTTCAGGGTAGAGGAAATTACTAAACCCATGTCTAAATCCACTTATACACTCTTGGTGTGTGAGGGCCACCAGCTCCAGAATTCTGAAGGTCTGTGTATTATGTAATGCATTTATCCCTTACTTTTTGAGAGATAATTGTTACACTGAGAGAATGACAAAAGGGTCAGTAACTTTCATCCAGACAAACTCCACCAAGCAGTTATAGCCACTTCTATGTGCAACTCAGATGTCTGATTGTGATAAAAGAAAATGACAGTGTAATGTATTTCTCCATTGTTCCAAACATTTGCCACCCATTAAAATATTGCATGTTGCTTAACAGCAATAGGCAGCTAGCCTTTTTTTTCCACAAAAGAGACCTACAGCAATTATGCCTTCTCTATCTGTGCATATCAGGTATCTAGTTAAATAGCCCATCTTACTTCTGACAAAAGCGCACTAGTCCTTGAAAACAAGATAGTGAATGTTTAAACTGAGCAAAGACAAGAAAGTCAGTTGATTTCATTTAGCCAAACACTATCCCCACCCAGCAGTTGTAGCCAAGATGTCTGATGGCTATATAATATTATTTCACTTCAACAGATTATATATACAGACAAGCTGACACACATTAAAATATTCCAATTCAAGTTTTTTCACACAAATCACAAAGCCAGAAAAATATTTCCAAAACTATTTGGTTGACCATTGAAAGCACTACTGCAAAAAAGGTGGTGACACTTATCAAGCTGTACCATTCCTCTCATCTCAACTGTCCACTCCACAAAAACCACAAAGTCTGAACTATTGCCCAAAATATCTGGTTGACCACGGGATCATAGGAAGTTACTAGGCTAATGACCTTAGATTCTTTTTAAGCCTAGCCATTCATGCTCTAATTTTCCCAACTATCAGTGCCCATGGGTTAGAATGGCTTTGGTATATACTTGTGCCTTAACGCATGCTAGCATTATTGTAAAATAGTATAATACTTCTCTTACCTATATCACTATGCCATTTCCCTTGTCTCTGTTCAGAGTCTTAAAAAATGTCCCTGCCTCTGTACCTTGCACTTCTCCTGTGGTGTGAAAAAATACTCCTTCAGACACCTTTTTTTCTACATTTGAACATCACGAGGCCAGTATTCTGTGGCCTTGCAGTGCTTAAGGTGAATGTAACTTAACTAGATTGTGAAGTCAACTGAAGCACTGCCCACTTGAGCACACTGTTTTTTGGGGGCACATATTACTTTTTCTACAGGTACTTTTATGTATTTACTTTTACAGTAAATAAATATTCTGTAAAAAAATAAATAAAGGGCATCCCTAAAAACACAGTGCTTTTGGCAGTTGTCTAGCTTGCCTATGTGTAAGAGGGCCCTGTTAAAGTATGTCTTTTTTATAAGCTGGGCACGCCTCCTTCCTGTAAGCCTTATCATATTCTCCTATGGTAATCCCAACACATTTTCTCCTTAATGCATATTGCCCATCCCTCTACTTTTTTTAAATGAAGAAAAAATGCTTGAGCCGAGATCTCTTGGACACGTCATGTAATGCTTTCCATTCTCTTCATCTTCTGTTCTTTATCCTACACTTTGACTTACCCTTCCCTGCAAGGCCCACATAACTGTATATAGTACTGCAGCCTAGATAGTTCAGCTGTCCTGAATATCCCTCATTACTGTGTTTTTGAAGCTGTCTAGTAAAAAGAAAACCACACTACATGACTGGCGTACTTTTGGCAACAGCAGTTTGAAGAAAGGTTAAGCACTTCTTGTATGCCACTTTTTAAGCAAAAATAAATTACCTTGTGCGATAGAATTTTACAATACAGCGCATTAAATTCTGCAGATGTTACACTGTCTCCTTGATAATGTGCTAATATTTTCCCACCATTTTTCATTCTGTTTTTCAAACATGGATTTAAGTACTGTCCCACATTCCTACTAGAAGTAGGAAGTGTGTGCTATTTGGTATTCAAATTTTATGACAATTAGCTGTCCAGATTTTTGACTGGATGTGCCACCTTTCCAAGGGCCTCTGTTCCTATTCTCAATGTCTACAGGTTGGGTGATATGCAGACCAGTGCCTGACAAGAGGTGTTTATGATCCTCTTGTGTCTGGATTCTACCTCTAGATTTATCTTGGCATGCATGCCATGTTTTCACTCTGAACCTGATGGCTTAGAGATATTCCTTAATAATAACTCCCCACACCTTTTTTCTTTCTCCTCAGTAGCACATACCCTTTCTTAGTTTTCACTCCTTGGGTGCAGTGTTAATCTTGGATGTGTATAAATGAAACTGGCATCTTTTACACCATACTTTCTCCTTCATTTGTTTCACCCCTGCAAACTTGGTGTCTCATGCAAGGAGACTGATAACACTTTTCCAGAAAACTCTTAAGAATGCTAGACCATGTTATTACCTTAATACATTTAACAAACTAAATGCTAATAGCATTGGTGTTGCTCATACTTGAAGCATATCAAGGAACTACAGAATAAAGATGCAACATTTAGTTTACTGACGTTTGCAAAATCATACATTAATAGCTTTAATTTAATATTAGTTTAATTTAGTATTTCCTTAATTAGAATTTAAGTCTTGCAGCTGGCATAGAGGGTTAAGGTTGTGAGTTGTAATTCTGATTACTTCCTCCCTCATTTGCCTACTGTATCATCTTGAGCATGTCACTTTATCAGACAATGCTTGAGGGGAACAAGGGATTTGGGCCAGGCTACTCAGTGGTTCCCTGGACTGCAAGCCTAAGAATTACAAATCAGCATACAAAAAGTAACTTACATTTTCTGTAAAATTAATTCCTTTAATATTTTTTATAAGGGTGATGACACTCCTCGTAAACCCCTAGGAACTGCATGCAGGTAAGGGATGCACCAACCCCCTTATAAATAGAATTAGGAAAAATACAGTTAGCATAACTTACACTGAGAAGCATCTTGTAAATACACTTGTACCATATTCACAAAGCACAAATGTGACCTGTCCAGCTTTTTCCACCATCTCTAGTTTCCAGTCACTGCATGAGCTCATAAAAGGGCACATTACAGAGGGAAAAGCCCCAGTATGCCCTCTGCTCTTCTACCACTTTCACAGGATGTTTTTTTTTTGTACTGCCAATTTAATTTAAAGCTGCAACCCTTTAACTCAAATCATAATCTTTAAAGCCATTTCTGGTTCCTTATTTGTAGTACATGTTCATAGGTTCATAGGTAGGTACTAGGCTATTGGCCCAAGGGCCTACGTAAGCCTAGCCAACAAGGTTTCCTGGCTTATGCTACCCAAGAAAGTTAGTTTCCTGTGCCACTGTTGAGCAGAGACACAGAAGTGATCCCTGGGGTGTATTTCCTATTTCCCATCCACTCATCAAGATTTTTCTTGAAAAGTATTAATGAAGAACTTTGCTTGACATAGATGGGTAGCCTGTTCCAGAGTATGGGAAGTCTCTGGGACAGCAATCTATCCCTCCAGCATGTCCTGTTTATTGTGGTGACAAGGTTTAGGTCCCCAGAGCATGTAGCTCGGAGGGATTGGGATTTGTTTAGGTGTAGCATGTCCAACAGCTCTGGGTTTGACATAGCTTTATATATTAGGCAGACATCACCTCGGAGTAGGCGATATGCTATGGGAGTAAAGCTGGAATTTTTTTTAGACGGTCAGTGTAGGGCATCTGTTTGAGACCAGTAATCCTCTTTGTGAGGTTCTTCAGTGGCCTTTCCAATTGCTGCAGATGTCTTGTGAGTCACATTCCAAAAGAGGCGTTGTACTCTATAATGGGTCTAATGAGTGTCGAGTAGAGGGGAACAATGACTTCTTTTTTCCTGGATGAGAACCCTTTTATGATGAGGTGTGCCACATAGAAGGACTTCCTGACTACTGGGGTGATGTGACTATCAAAGGACAGACTACTGTCCACCTGGGTCCCAAGGTCTCTTATCACACATTCGGTGTTCAGTAGACTGCTGTCTATGTAGTAGTTTATGGGTACAGAGTTTTTACCAAAGGGGATGACAATGACTTCTTTTTTCCTGGATGAGAACCCTTTTATGATGAGGTGTGCCACATAGAAGGACTTCCTGACTACTGGGGTGATGTGACTATCAAAGGACAGACTACTGTCCACCTGGGTCCCAAGGTCTCTTATCACACATTCAGTGTTCAGTAGACTGCTGTCTATGTAGTAGTTCATGGGTACAGAGTTTTTACAAAAGGGGATGACCATGCACTTTTTGGCATTGAGCTTGAGGCCATGTCTCTAACACCAGGAATCTGTCTCAGCGAGGCCCTTCTGTAGGATTTCCACATCATTTGGGGACTTGACTATGGCTCCTAGTTTGCAGTCATCTGCAAACTTCATTAGCCAGAGGCCTTCTGTGTTAGCCTGTACTTCAGAGAAGTAGATACCAAACAGGAGAAGTCCCAGGACTGAACGCTGTGGTACTTCACTTGGCACTGGTTTGAGGTCAGATTTGGAGTGTGCAACGTTTACAGTGTGGGTTCTGTCAGTGAACCAGTTGGCAACCCATCTTTTGAAATAGGGATTTATACATAGTTTGTGAGTTTAGCTATAATTCCAGAATGGGAGATGGTGTCAAAAGCCTTGCCGAGGTCAAGATAGGCTGTGTGAACCACCTTACCCTCATCTATGGCTTTGGTGACTGCCTCAAAGAAGTCAATCAGGTTCAGGAGGCATGATCTGCCTTTCACAAACCAGATCTGGGTGGGATCCAGAGTTTGGAGGTTACCATTGTCTTTATTTATGAGTTCCATGATGATACATTCCATGGCCTTGCAGACCAGGCTCGTCAGGCTAATAGGGCGATAGTTCCCAGGATCAGTGGTGGCTCCCCCTTTGTGGACTGGGATAACTGTTGCTGTACGCCATTCAGTGGGCACAAAGCCTGATGTGAGACTATGATTGAACATGGTGCTTAAGTGGGGAGCCAGTTCATTCTGAAGTTCATGTAAAATGCAGCCTGGGATGTTGTCCAGTCCCATGGATGCTGTGTTTTTGGCTTTAGAGAGTGCAGCTTTTACCTGCGTAGTTGTAATGTGACAAGTTTAGGTTGCATAGTCAATATTACTTATTAGAGTTCTAACCTACAGATTATTTACCTCTGCCCCCATTTCAGAATGAAATAGTGCACTCTCCCTTACCTGATTACAAGCAATGCCTCTTGATTCAGTCTTTTCCAGTTCAAAAAGCTCAGACTGCCTGCTCACTCTTTACTTAAAATGAAGTGATATCCAGTTTGCCTTTCTTAGACTGAGGTCACAGTCATAAACAAACCTTTCCTCCCTGTCAACAGCTTGATTTTATTACTGACTTGTTTGACGGCCCATGAATTTGCATTACCTGGCTTACAGGTATTGCACTGTGTCAATTTTCCTGTATTGTTCTGACCTGCTTTATTTCTCAGAAGCTCACGTTTGTTTCTTTGTCATCACCTACTTCTTCCTGTCACCTTAGTGTAGTCTCATTATTCTGTTGCTTCTTCATCTGTCAATTTGCCTTCCAGTCTTTCCCTTAGATGTGCTACATATACTTTCAGTCTGTTCCTATCATGTTTTCTGCTTTGCACAATGAGCCCAGGAACTATTGTGATGACTTATGTCCTGTCAATAGCCCGTGTCTCTATTATACCAATGGCATTGACTATCCATTACTGGTGTTTCCAGCTCAGTTGTCTTCCTTTCTGAGGCTTTTGACATCAATGACTACCACTGCAACTCTGTTACCCTCTATTTCCTTTCCAGCTTTCCCATGCTGCCTGCTTTCCATGATATTTCTGAATTCTTTCCATTCGCTGACTGTTTTAATGCCCTTTTCTTCTTTCTACATAAGATCCCTTAGTGCCTTCCCCACTGTTCAACATCTAACTGTGTCTCTGATACATTCCCTTCCTTATTTGCCTTCACCTTGCCTCCACTTCCCTGCTAATCTCTCCCCATCCCTAAAAAAAGTAGAAAATTCAAGCAGATAAATGTGCATGATAAACAATTACAAAACTGAGAAGCAACAAACGAGCATAAAATGTATTCAATAACTAGCTCCATGTTTTCACAATAATGCTTTGTCAGATCAGTTTCAGTTTCAAATACATAACTTTAAAAACTCTTAATTAATCACATACATTTATCTATATAACAGTCTTAAAGAGATACTCCATCCTTATCTTAAAACCTGATATCTCTGTTGCAACACTTTCAGAACAAGTTTTATGCTGATGGTTTTATTCAAACTAGGGTTTATATCAGCATGCAATTTATTTATACAACTATATTGCATTCTTTCCATTTTCATTACTATATCTCTACCTCTAATGTATTTATTATTTTCAAAACCATACATTTAAATTGATACTGCGGTAGCGTTGTCGCCTCATAGCAAGATGTTGTCCCGTTCGATTCTCAGCAAGAGCGTCTTCTGTGTGGAGGCAAACATGAATGGGGCATGGCTTCGTTGAAGGTTGTGTGTCAGGGCTGGTAACCCAGTACGTAAAAATCAACTACCGATCATTAGTGGATCAGAGTTCCACTGTGGCGACCCCTAACCGGGAAAAGCCGAAAAAAAGACATTTAAATTGATGTCCTTCTCCTTTCACTTCTATATGTTTATATAAGGCATTAGTTTGTATTTTCCTTATTATATCTGATAAATGACTACAGATTATATCCTTTAGTTCTTGATTAGTTTTCCTTACTTAAATGCTATACAATCAGTACAATATGCAAGATATAGTACATTCTTTGTATAGCGAGTAGTTGTTACATTAACTATAAATCATATCCCATTATTTGGATATATGATTTGTTTACCTTGTAATACTGCAGGACTGTAGTGATCGGAATAGCTGATATGCTATCCTGTCTGAGCAGTGGCAATGTTCAATGCACTTTTGCATTAAATATAAAATGAGCAATCAGCCAATCAGCATTAAAGACCTTAGTGAAAACTTTATTATGATAAAAATCCAAAATATTATACTAAAATTCAACCGGTAGAAAAAATTGTAAATCAATTATTATGTTTACTTGGAGTCATCCATTGTCCTGTTGGGCACATAACGTTAGATGCAGTTTTGTAGTTATTTTAAATGCTAGAATCTTTTAAATGAATGAACTACTGTGCACAGATACATTTTTCTAAAGACTATAGGAGTCAGAAAACGTCACATTTATTGTGCTAATTGCCAAAAGCAGGTTCGTCAAATAGCAGAATGGTGAGAAACTGTGATTTAGAGAGAGAGGTATAATTACAATGGGAGACCTCAATAGTGTACCCCTGAATCAAGCACTGAACTAGCAGACCTGACAGAAATAATGATCACACTAGCAGCCCTTGCACTGTTTTAGCAAAAGCACCCATCTACATGCACAGTGCTTTCTCACACAATTATGTACACAGTCTTACACCCTCGCAATCAGACACATGTTTATATGCACTCATACACATTCCAGCACAGTACTCATCTGCAAACAAGCCCCCCCAGCATGCCATCATACTCACAGAATTACCCATACCTCACATGCACATATCTGACTAGTAATTCCCTACCTAATCCCCCTAGTGCAACCAGGCAGACACACAGTCACAGTCTGTCACACGAACTCACATGAGCGCGTGTGCACGCGCGCACGCACACACACACACACACACACACACACACACACACACACACACACACACACACACACACACACACACTCTGACATTTCCCCACTCCAATGACTTCTCTGGGCTGACCTGTACCATGAGTACTTCCACAGAAGTATAAAGATGATCACAAACTTTTGACACTTTCAGTTTTTCTTCTTAGATTAATCAGCCAGACATTTCCAAGGAAGAGTACATAGATAATTAGAATTAGCTACTCCCATGTGCCAACACATTAACATACTGCTTTGTCCATTGAGCTACTATATGCACATGACCCTCATAAGGGGAATTCTCAGCATTGGAGCAGTCTATGAATCTGAAATACTTAGTGTGATGCAGAAACCTTATGACAAAATGTCTCTCCATTATTTTAAGATATTTGAATCCCAATGTTAAAGACTTCAGAAAAATAACTTTGTTGTGTAAGTGTCAGTGGCACAATAGATATCTCACTCATCTTTGGTGAAGAAGGCTAAGAGTTCTATTCCTGCTCCAGGTAAGTTGATCACTGACTCCTGAGTGCATCATTCTTTGGATGAGGTGCTAAACTGAAGTCCCATCTGCTGGAGTTGATGGTAGCTTGTGTGCATGTAAAGGATCCTATAGCACCTATTGAAAAGATTAGGGTGGAGTTCATTGATGCTTTGGCCAAACTTCCTCTTATAGTATACATACCTCTTTGAGTATTCCCTAAAAAGAAGCCACTAGCCTAGTGGGAGTAACCCAGTCAAGAAAGGATAAATAAAAATAAATAAATAAACTGATAAGTAGGTACTTGTTTGGATTTATGATTAAAACCTTCACTGTGGTGTGGTAAAGACAACAAAAGAGAAAAAAGTTTATGAACAAAGCCACTGCAGGCAAAACGAATCCAGTTCTGCTGTATGTACATCAAACAGAGCAACCCATGACATAATCAAGAAAGTCTGCAAAATGCCATATTACAATATGTATCTGATTCTCAATTAGTGTATTATACTGATGAAAAATGGCAGCTGGATAATATCCAACAACATACTAAAATACAGCTGGCCTAAATGTTGCTGTGTGAGGTAATTTTGTAATATAAGTTAACAGCCTTAAAGTTTTATTTTCATGTTATTTTTTTATCATTGGTTGCAGTAGATTGTAATATATTGGTACTCCGCTGAATTACACAGGGAAACTATATTGCCTTATTTCATCAGATGACAACAGCTATTTGTAATTTCAGGCAGCATATTTACACATTGAGAAGCATCACCGCTTCACAGAAAGATGCTAGCCAGTTCAGTTCTTGTGTGGAGTGCCTCCTGCATGGTCTGTTTGTCCTGTCTGTGTTTTCAAGGATTTTCTGGGTGCACTGGTTTCTTCCTACATCCCAATGTTTTGAGGTAGGTAGATTGGTGACTCAGAATTATCTATGTGTGTGTGTGTGTGTGTGTGTGTGTGTGTGTGTGTGTGTGTGTGTGTGTGTGTGTGTGTGTGCATGTGGTTACAGTGCAGAGATGTTTGTGGATTTGGGGTTTATTTTCTTAGATCAGCTATCTGATGGAACTCAGCTGTTAAATGACTTGCTTTCACCTTTATCAATACCTCATATCCCACCACCACTGATATTTCCTTACTTGCAATGTTTTGCATTGCTGCTGCCTTTCTTGTTTTGTTTCTGTTCCAGACAGTGAATATCTTTCATTCAAACCGTCTACTGAGGGTGTCTGTTACTGATGATGCTAAGTCCATATTCCTTTATAGCTGAATCTAGACTTATATGACAAGATAACATCAAACTCCTCCACATCCTGGTAACCATCAGTGAAATATTTTAATATATCATAGTCAACTACAGTACCCTTTCTATCACAGCCCCCCATGTATACCTATGCTGACTTGACTCCCTCACCATTGAACCAAACTTTTGTGTTTTTTTTGGGGGGTAGGGTGGATTTTAACAACCCACATATAAATCAGAAAAAAGCTACTAGCCAGCTACATATATACAGCACTTACTACATGGGATCAGTAAAAACCCTTAGAGGACTGAATGCATTGAGCTACCAGGGGCACAAAACTGTGCCTGGTTCAAATGAGTATCATCCCTTTATGTTATATGCCGACTGTTACCCAATCACTGATCAGCTCTGACCACCATTCAGAAGTTTTCATCTTGACTGTCTAACCAACACTGGCCATAATACTTACCATCTTTAGAGAGTTCTCATATAAAAGCTTTCTAGACCGAGTTGATGGTCTGAAGTGTTTTGTCCATTATTTTTTTAATTGAAAAATCAAAATTTATACCGTACAAAAGAAAATCACCAACATTCAACAATTATCATATTAAAGTTTCTTTGATAGTTTCACAGTAAAGATTGCATGAACTATTAATAAAACTATAAACTCTTACATTGCAAACAAAAAAATACCAAAAGATCTCTTAGATTCCTTCCCTCCCACACCCAATAGAATTTCATCCATTTATGCCAGACTTTGGATACTTTTATTTTCCTTTCCTTACTTTCTTAGACACTTAATACTCTGTGGTATGTCCTAATATTACATTTCCTACTATCTTCCTTTTTCTATACCACACTACCCTTCCAAGCTTTTGAACTTCAACTCCTTACCAAGCTCTCTAATAGGAGTAAAATTGCCTTATCATTTATGCTCTAGCCCACCTCTTCTCTTCCTAAGCCAAGCATACAAAATTCCCATCTCTTGCGTACACACCTCACAAAAATACCCTTCCATTCCAATTGTCTTGAGCTAAGGTTACATTCTCAAAACATATGTGTACTTCCTGCATCAACCCTTCCACATCTCCAACATGATGCAGCCCCTAATCCCAAGGTTGATTGAAAAAAAAATAGGGTCCTAAACCAATTGCACAACCATTTCGCACAGTGTTTCAACACAGCTGGAAGAACATTCAATTTGACTTTCAGCCTGAAGCAAGACACCGCACTCACTTTTCCTGCCACCTTAATCTTAACTTTTCCATTTCCTTACTATATTTCCCCCCAAAATACTGTATAATCTACTACATGTGGGAATCATCCCTTGGCCTGAAGTGGTTTAAACCTCCCCTCTTCTTAAGAACCTGTAGAAATCTATAAAAACTCCAGATTGCTAAAGGCTGCTCCAACAAACAAAAATATTTAAAAGACAAGCAGAGCTAGGCCACCACTGAGAAACATGTATTGACAAATAAAACAATAAAATGGCATTAAAACAGCAGAGACATAGAAACAGGGATAAGTGCTTTCAACCCATAAAGCCTCCATCAGATCCTGCATTACTGTCAGTGCCCCCCCCCCCTTGAAGCAAAAAAGCAGCCATTTAAAATTTAAATTTATATTTTTTATCTAGGAAGTCTCCTCCCTTTCAACAGTGGCTTCAAATGAATCATTCTGTTCAATCCAGGGAGCTAATCAGCCTGCAAATCATAAATCCATCGACTGTCCAAAACCTCAGCTTTATTATATAAATCACCACCCCAAGGATTATCATGTACCAATTCTAATGTCATAAATATAAACTTGTGTTGTACATTCTCTTGAATATGGATATGTTTAGACAAAGCATTGGTGTCCTTTCTTAGCCTAATGTCATTGAGGTGATGGTAAATTTCTATCTTTAAACTGTCGATTAGTCTTACCAACATAAAATCCATTACAGAGGGTGCAACTAGTTACATAAATAATGATTTTGATTTTACAATCTCCACCAGTTTTCAACTGATAAAACCTTCTGGTAACAAGAGGTCTAAAAGAATTACTACTGTTAATTGAAGAACATGTCCTGCATTTGCTGCAAGGAAAAGTCCAATTCTTCAATGTTGTTTTCTTTGATGTATCCCCATCTTTATAACAGAGAAGTATCTTCAAATGTATCTTTTTTTAAACAAAACATCTTAACTTCTCCCACTAAGTCCTTTATTTTGTCATCCATTGTTAGTATGAGCCAATTCTTCTTAATAATCTCACAAACCTGTGAGACATCACTGTTATATGTAAGCAGGCATCTTAGGCTACTTTTATTGTTGTTATCTTGAGGGCTGTGGTATGGGACAGATTGGTTCTGATGTAATATTCTCTGAAAAGTAAGGATGTCCTCTTGTTCTTCTCATATTCCTAGTGGTCATGAGTCCCTGTTGGGCATCTTGTTGTCTATAACCATGAACATAAAGACATTTCACTAACTGTTCAGTTTCTTTCATATATACTTCATCAGTGCATAATCTGGAGGTACAAAGTAACTGTCCCTTGATAATACGCAGGTATACATGTGCAGAATGCATACCTGTCCCATGCAGAAGGTGGCTCTTCCAACAGTCCTTTTTATTTATCCAGGTATTAAATCTTCCTTGATCATACAATAAAAATGTTACATCTAGAAACTCAGTTACTAGAGGGTCTATATTAGAACATCAAAGTTTCAGGTCTTCGAATGTTCTAATATCGACACCTACTAAACGAAAACCGGTAAAACCAAAAATTTAGAACATCAAATGTTTTCCTAGGGAAAAGATTTGCTGTTCCAGAACACATACACACAACACAAACACACCAAACACACAGCAATCCACACACATACACCTAAAATCTTACATCTAAACCTGCACTAAACTGTACATACACCACTATCTACCCACTTACCTTAACCCAAACCATAACCCTAAGGTCCATCACTATCACACACCTCACCCGTGCCCTAACCCTAACTCACCTATCCCACCCTAATCATCACGTCCACACAATCTCACACTTACCTGAACCCAACTGTAACTTTCCACCGCAGAGCTGAAAATAACAAAGCGACAATAACGGACAACCAAATTATTTCCCTAGGAAAGAATTTGGTTATCTAAAAATTCGCTATTTTCAGCTTTCGGTTATTAGGTGTCGATATTAGAACATTTGAAGACTTGAAACTTTGATGTTCTAATATAGACCCTTACTAGAGTAGGTCAATGGAAATCAAATTCAAAAAAAGTTGTGGTATTTGCTATATACTCAACAAAGCAAGAAAGTTCATTGTCACTACCACACCACAAGAGAAAAATGTCATCAACAAATCATCCATAATAAACAGTATTGTCTCTCCAAATATTCTTGGCATTGAAAAATATGGTCAGATTCCCATTGGGCAATCACTATATTGGAGTAGCTGCTGGAACATGAAGTGCCCATTGCCACTTCCCATTTCTGCCAATAGTGCCCACAGCCATAGAAAAAGATGTCATTATAAGTATAATATCCAAAAGTAGACACACCTGTAGATCAGTGTTGCCATCTAGAACATCACTATGTCTTAAAATTTCTTAATAGCTCCAGTGCCTTGGTCATTAGGGATTACTGTAAATAGATTTTTAACATCCATGGTAATCATTATAACATCTATGGTGTTGTTCAATGTTTGTCCACAGCAATGTAGAGCATGTAAAAACTGTGAGGCGTCCCTTAGTACAGTAGCGGCTCTGAGTAAAACTTTCTTTAGTTGATGTTCCACATAAATAGCAGATGACTCTGTAAGCCATCCACCCCCAGAGACAATCAGACATGGGGGTGGATTTTGTTTATCCTTCTGTATCTTGGGCAGGTCATTAATAGTAGATGTCACAGGATGCTCAACCATAAGATATTCATAGAGGTCCTGACTGACAATCCTCATCAGAAGCAAATCATGGTAAATGTCTTTTACTTTCTGGATGATTTTCTTGACCTCCTATTTTGGTATTTTCAGATAGGTAATCATATCACTAAGCATTTCATCCATTCTCATATGATAGTCATCTGCATCTGGAACAACAATGGCCCCTCCCTTATCAGCTGGCTTAATAACGGTGGCATTTTTGCGCATCAACTCATCCAGTGCTCTTTTTTTTATCTGTATTCATATTGTAGATTTTTGTTTCAAAGGGGAGGAGCACTGGCAGTAATGCAGTATTTGACGAAAGGGAAGAGACTCCCTAGATGAATTTTGATTGGCTACACTTTGCTTTAAAGGGGAGGAGTACTGGCAGTAATGCAGGATCTGATGAAGGCTCTATGAGTTGAAAGAGCTTATCCCGGTTTCTATGTCTGTGCTGGTTTTATGCCATTTTATTGTTTTATTAGTCAATAAATGCTTCTCCATGGAGGCCTAGTTCTGCTTGTCTTCATAAGAACCTTCTTAAGAACCTGGTAGCTGACAGTGCTGCATTTGGATATTGTTTCTATTCCCACTTTACTGCCTGCATCAAGGCATTACTCACAGTCTAATACCATTGTAACACCAAGTTTAGAAATAATTCCCTATGGTAGAACCATAGCACAAATAATCTATATAATAAGATAAAAATATATTTGTCCTTAGGAATAAAATAAAAGCCCCATACTCTAAAACTGAACCTGGGATTAAGAAATCAGAAATAAAGTCAAGGCTGAAAAGGCTAAGAATGAACTTAAAATGTATCTAATTTGTCAAGGACAACTTTAATTCATTTATTCTATTAGAAACTTTCAGAGCAGTATCCCACACTGTGCTGAGCTGATACATAATAACACCCGCTTGGCTATTGAAGACATAGCCAACATACTAGTAGATACATTTAGGTCAAATATCTCCCCATCTTTGTCCACATGGCATCCTATCTTCACCCACCACAAAGATGACCTCAAAGCAAGTCCTAAAGGCTCCCACCAAAGC
Organism: Protopterus annectens; assembly: GCF_019279795.1. NCBI lineage: Eukaryota > Metazoa > Chordata > Ceratodontiformes > Protopteridae > Protopterus > Protopterus annectens. The sequence goes on from NC_056739.1 coordinate 475,300,528, forward strand.
AAAAAAAAAAAAAAAAAACCTTGAAATATGGATCCTGATTACGTTCTGAGGGCTTATTTGTTAGTATAAAGCATTGTCTCATCTATCCAGTTCTGAATCTGTTCAAGCTATATCTCTGAATTGGTTTCATACTGGAAGCATGGAGAACTGCTGCATTTGTCACCTTCTAAAAGGGTGACCCCACCACTGATCCTGGCAACTATAAGTCATTGATCCTTACCATTCACATTTGTAAGGTGAACGAATGCATCATTGTGGAACATATAAGCATTGATACTGGCAGCTCATAATCCATTTCATCAAACCAGTCTGGGTTTGAGAAAATAAGTTCCTACTCCACCAGATGGCTCTGAATAAGTGATCAGGTCATTGGATGACAACAAACCAGTACATATCACTTAGCTTGACCTGACCAATACCTTTGAATACCATTCCATACTCTGGTATTCTCAACAAACTAATCAAACTAAATATAATCCCTTGCATAACCCACTAGAAAGCAAACTGTTTCACAGAAAAAAACAGTAAAACAGGAGGGTGAGTGCACTCTCTTCACAAGTGGGGTCACCCAGAGCTCAGTACTAGGGCTTGCAACTAATCGGTATTTATGTTTCTTGATGTCAAAGCTGACATCAAGGGTCTTTGGCTAACCAGGCTCACAAAAAATTGCAAACTTGTATCCATAATCCACCCTTCAGAGGACCCCATATTACAAGAGGACCCAGCATATACAAATCTATGGTGCCAGGACCATGATCTAAAGCTAAATGTGAAAATGTGTAGCATTGTGCCCTTTGGAAAATGTGAGCACTCATGCACCTACCACATAAATGACACACCAACAAAACACATTTATTAAGGACTGGGACATTTTCTCTTGTCGACATTGAAGTCTTCCTTGACCACTATATGTTTACTGTAACCAGACAATCCTTCTACCTAGGCCAGCTGATTATTAGAGGTTTGTCCTCCCTTATTAAGTCTGTAATAGAATATACTTCTCCTTCTGGCAAGTACCTGTCAAAACACATGATCCAACTTGGGGGGAGGGTGTTTACTTCATATTTTTTTCCATGAGTTGAGCAAAATACCTTAAATCTCCATGTCTCTTCTTCATCATTTTGAGATTCCCATGGGGTGACCACTGTCTAGGCTGCAACACATAAAATGTCCCTTTCCAAATGTTATCATTTAATCATGAGCTGGTCTCATGGGACCTGATAACAATTAATTGAATGTATATGTCTTCCTTACTTGATCAGTTCTTAGACAGTCAGTGCAGCAAAGCTATATTCAAATGGAGAGGGTTATTAGACTCTGTAATACCGATAGTGAGAAAGAACGCCTTTTAGATTTTCAGGGACAATGCTTTATGAAAAGAGGCTATCCAACTCAATTAATCATGAATCATGGAAATGATAGTCTGATTGCCTCTGAAAGAGGAGTCATGAATAGACCCTCAAATGGACATTATTCCAGATTCCAGAAAAGTATATTACATTATGACATCAAGTACACCAATGATGTCAAACATATTAAAGAAATCTTAGTTAAGAATTGGAAATTGTTAAGTATGAATAAGGAAATGATGAACATAGTAGGTAATTATCCCAGATTCAGATATAGTAATTGTTTCAACTTAAAAGGATATTATGTAAAGAAAGAGTTTCTTATGTACCTAAAGACTTAAGAACTAACTTTAGACAAGGAACATTTCCTTGCAATAAATGCTGCATCTGTAAATATATTACGAAAAGAACAGAGATATATAAATAGGGAACTAGGTGTGAATTTTACCCCCTATTTTTATGCCACATGTAACACCACCAATGTAATTTATTTAGCAACATGTGATTGTTGTGATGTATTTTACGTGGGCTTGACAACACGTAGATTTAAAGACAGGGTGTACAACCACATATACGATATCTGGAAAATGAATGAAAATAATGTACTGGCCCGACATTGTCAGATGTTTCCAGCCCATGGTTTTAGATTTAGGGTCCTCCAGATTCTATACCCTAATAAAAGGGAAGGTGATACACTAGGTACATTAGAACTATATGAGTTGAGATGGATTTTAACACTTAGGGCACATTTAGAACCTGGCCTCAATACCTCACTCAACATTAGACCAGCTCTTCTGTGACCTTCTATTTCCTATTTAAAATACATCATAGTGTGGATAAAGCTACTTAATTTTACATTTTCCGTGACATTACTGAAAAATAGCTGCTCCCTGATGGATAGCTTTTACTATTGGGAAAGAGTTGTCTTTTCTTTTTTGTTTTCAGTGTGTTATTTAACGTGATACTATTGATCAGGATAAATATATCCTTTTATACATATTGATGGTTTTATCGAACAATAGTGTTTATAATATAGATAGAAATATATATTTAAACATGAATTCGTTATTCTCATACTCTGTTTGTTACTTATTTTCTATTTATGAATGCCTTTTCAGTTTTTCCCTCCTCTCTTCCCCTCCCCTTCCTTTTCTCCTTTTTTATAGAATATCTTAATACTTAAGAAATATTGACAGTGATTATTTTATAATAGAACTTAGGTTCCGATTTCAAACATTCTATACCAAGGTGGTTTTTACTGAGATAATATATGATCTTTTATATTCCTTGATGGAATCTACATTGTAAGATACATTAATACTATGTGCACCTCAAGCCTTGGGTCCAAGGTTGCTTGAGGTATACTTAATTGATTTTTTATATTGATTAATTAGAACTGTTTTCCCATAAGGACTCATTAAGTAGGGCGTGGATATATGTATAAAAACAGAAGTTCTTTTATGAATTGTTGTAACCTGATGAAGCGCACTTTTTAGGTGCGTGAAAGCGCTCGTTCTGTTTCATAATTAAAGATTTTTTACCATCGTGGTGGCTCCAGTAATTTGTTGGAATTCTCATCTATCCAGTTCTGAATCTGTTCAAGCTATATCTCTGAATTGGTTTCATACTGGAAGCATGGAGAACTGCTGCATTTGTCACCTTCTAAAAGGGTGACCCCACCACTGATCCTGGCAACTATAAGTCATTGATCCTTACCATTCACATTTGTAAGGTGAACGAATGCATCATTGTGGAACATATAAGCATTGATACTGGCAGCTCATAATCCATTTCATCAAACCAGTCTGGGTTTGAGAAAATAAGTTCCTACTCCACCAGATGGCTCTGAATAAGTGATCAGGTCATTGGATGACAACAAACCAGTACATATCACTTAGCTTGACCTGACCAATACCTTTGAATACCATTCCATACTCTGGTATTCTCAACAAACTAATCAAACTAAATATAATCCCTTGCATAACCCACTAGAAAGCAAACTGTTTCACAGAAAAAAAAAACAGTAAAACAGGAGGGTGAGTGCACTCTCTTCACAAGTGGGGTCACCCAGAGCTCAGTACTAGGGCTTGCAACTAATCGGTATTTATGTTTCTTGATGTCAAAGCTGACATCAAGGGTCTTTGGCTAACCAGGCTCACAAAAAATTGCAAACTTGTATCCATAATCCACCCTTCAGAGGACCCCATATTACAAGAGGACCCAGCATATACAAATCTATGGTGCCAGGACCATGATCTAAAGCTAAATGTGAAAAATGTGTAGCATTGTGCCCTTTGGAAAATGTGAGCACTCATGCACCTACCACATAAATGACACACCAACAAAACACATTTATTAAGGACTGGGACATTTTCTCTTGTCGACATTGAAGTCTTCCTTGACCACTATATGTTTACTGTAACCAGACAATCCTTCTACCTAGGCCAGCTGATTATTAGAGGTTTGTCCTCCCTTATTAAGTCTGTAATAGAATATACTTCTCCTTCTGGCAAGTACCTGTCAAAACACATGATCCAACTTGGGGGGAGGGTGTTTACTTCAGATTTTTTTCCATGAGTTGAGCAAAATACCTTAAATCTCCATGTCTCTTCTTCATCATTTTGAGATTCCCATGGGGTGACCACTGTCTAGGCTGCAACACATAAAATGTCCCTTTCCAAATGTTATCATTTAATCATGAGCTGGTCTCATGGGACCTGATAACAATTAATTGAATGTATATGTCTTCCTTACTTGATCAGTTCTTAGACAGTCAGTGCAGCAAAGCTATATTCAAATGGAGAGGGTTATTAGACTCTGTAATACCGATAGTGAGAAAGAACGCCTTTTAGATTTTCAGGGACAATGCTTTATGAAAAGAGGCTATCCAACTCAATTAATCATGAATCATGGAAATGATAGTCTGATTGCCTCTGAAAGAGGAGTCATGAATAGACCCTCAAATGGACATTATTCCAGATTCCAGAAAAGTATATTACATTATGACATCAAGTACACCAATGATGTCAAACATATTAAAGAAATCTTAGTTAAGAATTGGAAATTGTTAAGTATGAATAAGGAAATGATGAACATAGTAGGTAATTATCCCAGATTCAGATATAGTAATTGTTTCAACTTAAAAAGGATATTATGTAAAGAAAGAGTTTCTTATGTACCTAAAGACTTAAGAACTAACTTTAGACAAGGAACATTTCCTTGCAATAAATGCTGCATCTGTAAATATATTACGAAAGAACAGAGATATATAAATAGGGAACTAGGTGTGAATTTTACCCCCTATTTTTATGCCACATGTAACACCACCAATGTAATTTATTTAGCAACATGTGATTGTTGTGATGTATTTTACGTGGGCTTGACAACACGTAGATTTAAAGACAGGGTGTACAACCACATATACGATATACGGAAAATGAATGAAAATAATGTACTGGCCCGACATTGTCAGATGTTTCCAGCCCATGGTTTTAGATTTAGGGTCCTCCAGATTCTATACCCTAATAAAAGGGAAGGTGATACACTAGGTACATTAGAACTATATGAGTTGAGATGGATTTTAACACTTAGGGCACATTTAGAACCTGGCCTCAATACCTCACTCAACATTAGACCAGCTCTTCTGTGACCTTCTATTTCCCTATTTAAAATACATCATAGTGTGGATAAAGCTACTTAATTTTACATTTTCCGTGACATTACTGAAAAATAGCTGCTCCCTGATGGATAGCTTTTACTATTGGGAAAGAGTTGTCTTTTCTTTTTTGTTTTCAGTGTGTTATTTAATACGTGATACTATTGATCAGGATAAATATATCCTTTTATACATATTGATGGTTTTATCGAACAATAGTGTTTATAATATAGATAGAAATATATATTTAAACATGAATTCGTTATTCTCATACTCTGTTTGTTACTTATTTTCTATTTATGAATGCCTTTTTCAGTTTTTTCCCCTCCCCTCTCTTCCCCTCCCCCCCCTTCCTTTTCTCCTTTTTTATAGAATATCTTAATACTTAAGAAATATTGACAGTGATTATTTTATAATAGAACTTAGGTTCCGATTTCAAACATTCTATACCAAGGTGGTTTTTACTGAGATAATATATGATCTTTTATATTCCTTGATGGAATCTACATTGTAAGATACATTAATACTATGTGCACCTCAAGCCTTGGGTCCAAGGTTGCTTGAGGTATACTTAATTGATTTTTTATATTGATTAATTAGAACTGTTTTCCCGCCATAAGGACTCATTAAGTAGGGCGTGGATATATGTATAAAAACAGAAGTTCTTTTATGAATTGTTGTAACCTGATGAAGCGCACTTTTTAGGTGCGTGAAAGCGCTCGTTCTGTTTCATAATTAAAGATTTTTTACCATCGTGGTGGCTCCAGTAATTTGTTGGAATTCTCATCTATCCAGTTCTGAATCTGTTCAAGCTATATCTCTGAATTGGTTTCATACTGGAAGCATGGAGAACTGCTGCATTTGTCACCTTCTAAAAGGGTGACCCCACCACTGATCCTGGCAACTATAAGTCATTGATCCTTACCATTCACATTTGTAAGGTGAACAAATGCATCATTGTGGAACATATAAGCATTGATACTGGCAGCTCATAATCCATTTCATCAAACCAGTCTGGGTTTGAGAAAATAAGTTCCTACTCCACCAGATGGCTCTGAATAAGTGATCAGGTCATTGGATGACAACAAACCAGTACATATCACTTAGCTTGACCTGACCAATACCTTTGAATACCATTCCATACTCTGGTATTCTCAACAAACTAATCAAACTAAATATAATCCCTTGCATAACCCACTAGAAAGCAAACTGTTTCACAGAAAACAAAAACAGTAAAACAGGAGGGTGAGTGCACTCTCTTCACAAGTGGGGTCACCCAGAGCTCAGTACTAGGGCTTGCAACTAATCGGTATTTATGTTTCTTGATGTCAAAGCTGACATCAAGGGTCTTTGGCTAACCAGGCTCACAAAAAATTGCAAACTTGTATCCATAATCCACCCTTCAGAGGACCCCATATTACAAGAGGACCCAGCATATACAAATCTATGGTGCCAGGACCATGATCTAAAGCTAAATGTGAAAAATGTGTAGCATTGTGCCCTTTGGAAAATGTGAGCACTCATGCACCTACCACATAAATGACACACCAACAAAACACATTTATTAAGGACTGGGACATTTTCTCTTGTCGACATTGAAGTCTTCCTTGACCACTATATGTTTACTGTAACCAGACAATCCTTCTACCTAGGCCAGCTGATTATTAGAGGTTTGTCCTCCCTTATTAAGTCTGTAATAGAATATACTTCTCCTTCTGGCAAGTACCTGTCAAAACACATGATCCAACTTGGGGGGAGGGTGTTTACTTCATATTTTTTTCCATGAGTTGAGCAAAATACCTTAAATCTCCATGTCTCTTCTTCATCATTTTGAGATTCCCATGGGGTGACCACTGTCTAGGCTGCAACACATAAAATGTCCCTTTCCAAATGTTATCATTTAATCATGAGCTGGTCTCATGGGACCTGATAACAATTAATTGAATGTATATGTCTTCCTTACTTGATCAGTTCTTAGACAGTCAGTGCAGCAAAGCTATATTCACTAATTGTGGCATATAACACAGTGAAAATTAATGATTGTGGTACTCTTGTCCCTGCTTGTGTACATCCTTTCCCTATCACAAAGAAAAAAATCATGGTTTGACTATGGTAACTTTGCAGGCTGGGATGAAAGATGAAGCACTTGCATTTTTTTTGTTTTGTTTAACTGAAGTTGAGTATATAGGGCAGGTACTTTATTATTCTGTAAGCTATTACAGTCAGTCTGCAACACATGTCTAGACAGTGACACAATATTTATACTGGTGTACATCTTCACTACTTCACTAATGCATGTCAGCCTGTTTTGGAAGCACTACATTGCATCATACTAGAGCATTAAAGTATATGTGACAAATGGCTGTAGCAACAGAAGTTGTCTGAATCTGAGAAGGATGTGGAAGATGCATTCATTTACCACTTTTGCAGTGAGACTGCATGAAATACATAGTGACTATACTTGTACTGTATTGTACAAGAGTACAAATGTGTTGAGTTACTATACTTATATTGTGCCATCACCGCATCAAGTGTGCAACATATAGGTTCATAGGTTCATAGTTTAGTACTAAGCTAACTGCCCTTGCGAGCCATTTTAAGCCTAGCCAATTATCCTTTGTGAGATTCAAACCCTGCACCCTGTGTTTGTAAGGCAAACATCTTAGCCATTTAGCCACCCTCCCAACCCCAGCCACCCTCCCAACACATGTAGAGAATGATTATAGTAATACTGTACTAGTACTGGAGTGAGAGAGTGCAACACAGATGTGAACAGTGATATACTTGCATTGTACTAGTGCTGTAATTACAGAGCACACTATGCATGTGGTGATTATATTTGCTATCATGAGGGAATGCACAGCAGGTGTTGTGAGTAGCTGCACTTTTACTGTACTTGCACTGCAGTACAGATGTAATTATTGTTTACACATGTGTCATTACTGTAGTAAGATTGTGTTCCACAAATGTGGTGAATGACTACACTAGACTGGATCAGCAGTGCAGTGACAGAGTACAATACAGAGGTAGTGAATGCTAACACATGTATCATACACTGTGTGTGTGTGAGACAGTGTACCACAAATATGGTTAGTGACTACACTTACCCTTTACCAACAGTGCAGTGAGAGACTGAAACATAAACGGGATGAGTAACTACACTTATACTGTACCAGCACTGTACTGGAGACATGTACAGATGTGGTGACTACACTTACACCGTACAGGTGGTGAAGTGAAACAATGCATCACTAGTGCAGTCAGTGGTTAAACATATACCTGTTGTGAGGCAATGTACCACAGAGTGGGGAGTGCTTACTCTTGTACATTACCAGCACAGCAGTGAGACAGTGTGCCACAGCAGTGAGATAGTGTGCCACAGATATAGTGAGGGACTACATTGATACTGTACTTGTAGTGCAGTGAAACAATATGCCATAGATGTGATGTGTGGCCACACTTAGAGTGCACCAGCACTGCAGTGGCATAGTGCATCACAGATGTGGTGAGTGACTACTCTTATACTGCATTCATATCTATTTTGTTTTGTATGCAGATGTTGGTCCTTACATCTATTTTCAATGTAATCATTCCTCCGCCTGTTTCTCTGTGAGACTTTCAATCCTGATCATTGATAAGGTGAGGCTTTGTAGACTCTCCCTTTACCTGTTTTATAAAATGCTATGGGGAGCCAGGTGTAACCTGCATTATAACTGGATGCCATAGCTGCTAACGTGCCAGAAATAATAAGGACTCTAGTCCCTCAAGTGCAATGTGAAGATGAACAAGAAATCATGAAAACCACAGGATGACTTGCAGCAGCTGCAAATGGAAATGTGGGTCATAAGAAGTGATGGGCAATGTAATGCCTTGCAGATGTTCTGACTGATATTCCAATAAATATCTACAGCTATTAATGGTGATACTAATGACCTTCAGATGGACATGAGTACTGGTCATGTCAATTGCTTGGAGCCAGCATATGGAAGAAAAGGTCTTTTTGATGGTCTTGATCAGAGGTGTAACTCACTATTCTTGCTTCTGGTATGTCCTCAGTCTGCCACCCACCTCAACCTTTAGCTAAAGAGGAAAAAACTGCTCCTCTCCTTAGACTAGAGAAACACACACAAAAAATAGCAAGCAGCTGTTACAGTTTATGCCACACAGAGAGAACTACAGTGCTTCAGTTCTGACAGAAACTGCAATACCACCATTCATTTTTGAATGTGGATAATGCACTGAAAACAAGGAGTGCTTTGAACACAAGTGCAATACTGGCATCAGTAATGCACTGAAGACTGATCTGGATCTGGCAATAGTGCCCCTTAAAAAAGTTCTCCAGGGGCAGCTGCCCACTTTGCCCCACCCTGTCTTTGATTCTGGCCTTAAGGCACTAAAGCCAGATAAAGTACACCAATGTGATACACCTTTCATTTATACCCTCACTTACTGTCTGTGTTCTCTTTACCTTGCCATTGCTTTATTGTTTATGTCTTGTATACCTCTGCAATTGTTTCTGTTCCTGCTATTGTTATTGCCTTTCAAATTTTAGAATAGTGTTACACTACAAAATGTTGTTCATTCACCCATTTAATCTCTGACTACACAGCTCTCACCATTCCCCTGTGTCTGAGCCATACAATTGCTTCATGTTTCACTTTTTCCCATTTTGTTCATAAATGCCCTATGTTGCTATGTGTTATTCACTGTGTGTCCTGCTCCCATGCTGTATCCTGTGAACCTGCTGATCATCCTGCATAGTTTCTATGTAATACATCTTGTTTTCTGTTGTTTATCACAGTTTTCATGTTTTTTTTTCTGCATGCACATGTTGATGATTATTTGTCCTTTATCATTTAAAAGTGTATGTACAAGTCCATGTAGGGTGTGAGTAATATACTGTCCCTTGAACTGCTGTACAGTGTGCTCTCCTTGAAGGTTCTACTCTGCACTATGAAGCCCTGCAGAAACTCATGTACCTGTATTAGGTAGTGGTGTTGATATGGGCTGCTCCTTAAAGGCCTTAAAAGCCATCTGTTTACCTGTGCACTATACACAATGGACCATACTGGTACAGCACAGTGTGGTAGTGAATACCGCTCTCCCAAACATATGTGGCTTCCTCTAGGACACACCCAACTTAACTGTTGCCCACATATTGGAGTTTCCACTTCTATGACATACTGTGAGACCTTTCTACACTTGCATATTACTATTTCATTTGGACCTCAGAACTGTGGTCATCTACAGACAGACAAGCTTGCAGCCCTCTCCCTTTATTATTTGCTGCATGTTGGGGACAGCTAAATTATAAGTTCATAGGTTCATGGGATATTACTAGGCAATTAACCTAAGAGTCTTTACAGGCCTAGCTATTAAATCCCAATATAATACTAGATGAGAGATATCGTCTATGCCCAAGATTTTTCTATCAAGGACTGTCCATATATAGGAGAGAAATAGGGACAATCCCCAGACAAAAATATATAAGTTCATAGGTTGGTACTAGGCTATCGACCCTAGGGCCTATACAAGCCTAGCCATAACAATTCCCTGGCTATTTCTTCCCACAGTATTTACTTCCCTGGACCCCTGTCTATCAGAGTGACTGACGTGATCCCCAGGGTGAATTTTCTATCTCCCATCCAATCATCAAGGTTCCTTTTGAAGAGGGCCAAAGAGGTGCTCTGTTTAACATGTATGGGCAGTCTATTCCAGAGAATGGAGAGTCTCTGGGTCAGGAACCTATCCCTCCAGCATGTTTTGTTCATTGTGATGACAAGGTTTAGATCCCTGGAATGTGTCGCTCTGAGGGATTGGGATTTCTTTAAGTGTAGCATGTCCAACAGCTCTGGGTTTGACATGGCCTTGTATGTTAAGCAGAGATTGCCTCTGAGTAGACAATATGCGACAGAGTATAGGTGGAGTTTTTTTAGATGGTCAGCATAGGGCATCCATTTTAGGCCTGTGGCTCCCATCCAGTCATCCAGGTTACACTTAAACAGGGTCATGGAAGTGCTCTGCATGACATGGATTGGAAGCCTATTCCAGAGGTGCAGCAACCTCTGAGACAGATATCTGTCTCTCCAGCAGGTCCTATTTATGTCGCTTGCTAGATTGAGTTCTCTAGAAAGGGTGACTCTAGTCCCATTTGACTTATGGATGTGCAACATTTTCATAAGATTTGTGTCAAATATAGCCCTGTAAGCCAGACATAAGTCACCTCTAAGTAGTCTATGTGCCACTGAGTACAGTGACAGCAACTTCAGTCTGTCCATATAAGACGTGCTGAAGACCCTGAATTTTCTAAGTTAGAAATCTCTGAGGTATCTCAAGTTGCTGCAGGTGTCTGGTATGGTACATACCAAAGGGAGCATTATATTCAGTAATAGGCCTGCTAAGGAACAAGTACAAGGGAGTTATAACCTCTTTTGCTCCTGAGATGATGCTGATGAGCAATGTAGAATGTCTTTCTCACCACAGTAGACTCATAGTGGTCAAAGATGAGATCACAATCAACTTGTGTTCCCATGTCTCTCACTACAGAATTGGTACTTAGAGCATTAATGTTTATTTTATAATCAGCAGGGACATTGTTTTTACCGAAGGGAATGATGAGGCATTTTTAGCATTTAGTTTAAGACCATGGATTTGGCACCAGTCATTGGTCTGTGTAAGTCCCTTTTGAAGAATACTGACATCACTAGGGGATTCAGTGATAGCACCTAATCTGCAGTCATCTGCTAACTTCGTTAGCCACAGCCCCTCTGTTTTGGCATGGACTTCTGAGAAGTATATGCCAAACAAGAGGGGGCTCAGCACTGACTCTTGTGGGACCGCACTGGTGACAGATCTGCTGGTAGAGGTGAAGTCTTTCACTTTGACTGAATGTTGTCGATCTGTGAGCCAGTTTGTAACCCACCTGACAATATAGGAGTAGATATTCAACAGAGGTAGTTTGTCAATAATGCCTGAATGTGGGATTGCGTCAAAGGCCTTGGCTAAGTCAAGATAGGCTGTGTGCACACTTTGCCTTCATCTATGGCTCTGGTTACATTCTCAAAGAAGTCCACTAGATTTAGCAGGCATGACCTACCATTGACAAAACTGAACTGGGATGGAGCTAGGGCTTAGAGGTCACCTATATCCTTATTTATGAGATCCATGATGATTCATTCCATTGCCTTACAAATGAGGCTGGTTAAACTTATGGGTCTATAGTTACCCAGGTCTGTTGCCGAGCCGCCCTTGTGAAGGGGGATAGCAGATGCTGTTTTCTATTCAGTGGAAGCAAAGCTGGTTCTCAGGCTGTGGTTGAATAGCGTGCCTAGTGGAATAGCTAGCTCTTGTTTAAGAACATTAAGAATGCAGCCCAGAATGCCATCTGGTCCCATGGAAGCTGTGTTCTTAGTCTTGGAAAGTGCATTGATGACTTGCTCTTTGGAGACCCAGAGAGGAGGTGATGTTGTAGACATGGTTTGGAGTATGCTTGGGGGGATGGGGGGGTGAAGTTTTCACCAAACCTGTCTGCTAGCAGGTTTGTAATTTCCACAGGGTCATTGTGTGTGACACCTTCCACAATTAGTTCAGCACACATCTGAGTCCTACCTTTTAGGTAGTGGATGTAGTGGAAGAAAGCCTTATGGGTATCCTTGGCTATGGTTGTACATTTTTCTCACAGTTGCTCTTTGAGGATTTTATGAGTTATCTTATTTGCTTGTTTAGGCTGAGGAGGGTGCTGTTCCAGTTCTGGGTTATCACTTTTGTATTTTTAGACAGCAGCTTCCTTCATTTATTGTATAATCTATTAATGCTAGAAGTCGACTGGGATGGTTTGTTTTTTTCTTGAGGATCTTGCTTTAATCCTTTCAGGCATGGCTGTGTCTATACATTTGTGTAGATGTTTATACAGGGCATCGGTGTTTACAATGCTATAGCCGTCAATGCCATTTGTGAGAACTGGAGCTTGGAAGTCAATTATACCAGCCCTTTAAGAGGGTATAGTTATCTTTGGTGAATTTTGTTTTAACCTGACTCCTGCTTTGGGGAGTGCTAGTGCAATTGCTACTTCAAAACTTACTGATGTATGGTCAGATTTAACCAGTGCAGGCCCTACACTTGAGGCGTTGCATAGATCACTTGTATTGGTGAGGACCAGGTCTAGAATATTAGAGCTCCTTGTGAGGTGATGCGTTATTTGTTCCAGGGCATTTGAGCTAACATAATCCAACTACTTGGACACTAGGGTGTTAGGTTGTACTTTAATTGTTCCAAGTAGATCTAAATAAGCTGTATGGGCTTCTTGGCTCATAGAACAGGACCTGTAATTGGCAATGACATGAAGGGGGGGGGTCTTACACATGGTAATTTGGACTTGCACTAATTCCATATAGTTATCTTGTCTAACCAGTCTAGAGGCATAATTGTCTTTAATGAAGATAGATACTCAAACTTCTTTGGTTCTCACACCTTCAGTTTGTTGTCTGAAAGTGTAGAAGACATTGGAGCCTTGCAAGGCCGGAGTACTCACTGCAGCCTTGAACCAGGTTTCTATGACTGCACAAACATCAACATCTTCCAGGGAATGGAGTGCTTCCAGAGAGTGCAATTTCTGATTTAAACTACTAGCATTTAGCAGAATGACCCTTAGTTTCATTGTGTCTGATATTTTGCGACCTTACCTAAAAAGACATTATAAAGGAGGCAAGTAATTTATCTAGCAACTGAAAGCATAGAGGTGCCAGGCAAAGTCCATCTCTGGCAAAGCAGCGTGGTCTATCTACCTTATCATCCCAGGCTGACAGGAACTGGATCCCCTTAGAATGACATCAGAAACTTAGTCAATTATTGAAGTCAATCATTTTTGTTTATATTGTGGTATCATCCTAGGCGAGGGTAAAATGCTGCTCAAAGCTAGAGACATACCTGCCTGGGACACATATTCAGAGAGCTCAATCATGTCTCTCTTCATACAGTCCAGAGAGGTACAGCTCAAGTCATTCACACCAATATGAACTATGACAGAGTCATAACGGTACTTGTTGTTGAGAGACTTGAGTGCATGTGTGATCTGTTGAATCCATGCATCAGACAGACAGATGACCATAGCCTTCTCATTGTTTGACCTGGTGAGTGAGGCATCTGTATGTCTCACTATAGAGTCATCTATAACTAAAACATTTGGAATAGATGTGCATTGCCTTAAGTGCTTATTTGGTGAGACACTGGTGTTAGTGTTTTTATGTGTATCGGGTGCTTTGTGTGTAGTGTTAGGTGTAGCACATTTGTGTTTTGGAGGTGTCTGGTGTTTAGATAGGTTTCTGGAGAGTGCCTCCACTTATGACAGTTTATGTTTTGAGTGCATATTATGAGTAGGAGTCATGGTGTGCAAGCTGACAACCTGATTAGTGTTGCTGTTCTGGGCATGAGACAGCAGTGATCCCATATTCTTTGTGTAGGACCACCACTCGCAAATTGTACTTGAATGATTTAGGAGTAAACAGTTGTCGGTGTACAAGAGACAGTTACTGCATTGCCTCAAAAAATCCATGTCAACCAAGCTAGCAGGAGAAAAAGAAGGAAAGTGACAGTCCATAATGCAAGGTTTGAGCCAGGTATCTCCACAGATAAGGAGAAAATTATGGGGGTATCTAGTAGGGGGCTATTGTAGGGGGACTAACCTATGAGGTGTACAGTAGAAGGTCTATAAAAATGGGATCTATATAGGTCTGATATTGATATGTAAGAGGTAAAATCACTGCTAGGTGGTTCACTGAACAACAGAGAGCTGTTTAAGAACTGCTGTTTAAGACCACTGGACAGTGGTCTCACCTTCAATAACCACATCGCCACAACAGTCAGGAAATCCTTCTATGTGGCACACCTCATCACTAAGGGCTATTCATCAAGAAAAAAAGAGGTCATTGTCCCACTGTACTCATCCCTCATTAGACCCATTATAGACTACAACTCCCCATTTGGTATGTACCTCTCAAGACATCTGCAACAACTGGAAAGGCTGCAGAAATACCTCACTAAAAGAATCACAGGCCTAAAGCAGATGCCCTATGCTGACCACCTTAAAAAGCTCCAGCTATACTCTGTCACATATCGTCTACTCCAAGGTAATCTCTGCTTAACATACAAGGCCATGTCAAACCCAGAGCTGATGGACATGCTACACTTAAAGAAATCCCAATCCCTCAGAGCCACACGCTCAAGGGATCTAAACCTTGTCATCACAATAAACAAAACATGATGGAAGGATAGTTTCCTGACCCAGAGACTCCCCAGACTCTGGAATAGACTGCCCATACATGTCAAACAGAGCACCTCTTTGGCCCTCTTCAATAGGAACCTTGATGATTGGATGGGAGAAAGGAAATTCACCCCGGGGATCACATCAGTCACCCTGATAGACAGGGGTCCAGGAAAGTAAATAGTGTGGGAAGAAACAGCCAGGGAATTGTTATGGCTAGGCTTGTATAGGCCCTAGGGCCAATAGCCTAGTACCAACCTATGAACCTATGAACCTATGCTCTGCCAGAAATTGCTTTTTAAGGAAAATATGTCTATTGGCTCTTCTGCTTCTATAACCATCAAGAGTTACCCCTCTGCACAGTGGTGCATGATGGTGCACTACTTGAAATCAAGAGGAAAGCTGTTAATACAAAGAAAGCAATGATAAAGCTCAAATTGAGCCCTGCACCAATGAAATAGCTCAAGCTGAGCCCTGAACCAGTAACCTTCAATTATGTAGTCCTACTGTATGCTCCTTCCACAAGGTTACAGGGGAGTTTCTCCAAAAGAAGATGTCCCGATTTTTAGTCCACAATCCTCAGACAAAACCATATATAGCTGATCTGAATCCAATCTATGCTATGGCCACCAAAATGCACAACAGAATAAAAGCAGAATACTTTTTTTTTTAATTAAATAGGCAACAGAATAAAAAGCAGCACAGTTATTGCCTAAATTAAATATATCAACAGAATAAAACAGCAGACGCAGATCTTTTCTTAAATAAGTAAAAGCAGCAGTTGGTGTGGAATGCAGTCAAGTGCAACAAATTCAGTAGTTAAACTGAAACTTAGTGTTCGTAGTTTTCTTGGATGGTTTGGTATGATCAGAGGAGCAGAGGCTGATTATCTAACTCTCTGGAGCCTTTCTACGACTATATGAGACTTTATGTTTTGTTATTCCATACCTGTCATGAATGTGTGCTCATAGGATGCCTTTTGTCCTTCTTATAATCTCATAACACAAAGCTTTGTCCTACGTTGTCTTTTCTTAACATGCTCACTCCAGGTAATGCAACTGAGCTTGTCGTGTTATTAACTGATATTTTAGTGTTGCCTCTTGCTTTGTTCCCCTTAGTTCCTCAGTGTTTCACAAAGTTTTGTGTACCTTGTAATTTAATTAACATTTTGAGTGGTTATTTCTTCATTATTCTTTTATTTCATATTTTACTATAGGTTTCTATCCATTACAGTCATGCCACCTATTTATATCTATGGTGCTATGTTACTCTCATTTCTTACATGCTGCATTCTGTAGTTATTGTTTGGCCTGTACTATGAGGCATTCTTTGGGGAATGTTTAATTCTGTATGCTGTCACTCTTACCTATTTCATTTTGTGCAGTGAGGCTATTTGGTATTAGTGATGGTGGGCTTGCTGTGCATTAGTAAACTTTTATGAATTTCACTCATAAATAACCTGCACATTAACATACAGATAACAAACTTAATAAGACTGCAGAAATAAAGGAAAGTAGGGAAATAAAGACTATCACAAACATAAATTGTCCTGGGGATTTAAAAAAAAATCCATGTAGAAATAGTGTAAAGCCTACACGGAAGGTACCATGGCCACGTATGCAGAACCCCCTCGGCAGCACACTTTGCATACCAATGAAGGTGAGTTACTGAGAGAGAACTATGTAACATGGTTACTGAATCAGTGTAGGGAGTGTGTTACTGTGTCCAGAGATGAGTAACACACTACCTGCACTGTGCACTGTCAAGGTGCCGGATGACAGTTATGTCTATGTAATGAAAACTGCAATTATTATTTTTTTTTGTCTCTGCACATTGCAGTGCAGCGTTTAGCAATGGACATGTGCCAGACATCTAAAAATAGAAACCAGGTATATTTAATTATGAAAGCAAAGGTCAAGTTTAAGCGTAGCTGAGTGGGCTTGCACAGTACACCGCAGTGCTTAAACGTAGTGGGGTATATATGTAAAAGTATAACAGCATTTCATATGGCCATGTAGCTGAATGGTTAGAGGGATAGCCTCATGTGCAGTAGGTGCACGGTTCAAATACACAGACAGGTTATATTGTAAATACACATTATAAGACTTATTTTAAATCCCAATTAAATTTTGAGTGATTACACAGAAAGGTTATTAAATATATTTTGCAAATACACAATTATGAGACGTACTATTAAGCCATGATAGACTTTTGTATGAATACACAGACAGGTTATTAAGCATGTATGTTGCAGATACACAGTATGAGAATTATTTATAAACCCTTGATTGCATACTGTACATACGTGCAGGCATGTTATTAGTCATGTATGTTTCCAGTACAGAATAAAAAATAATTTTTAAATCTCGCTTTGCTGTACCCAGATATGCTCCGCTAAGCACAGCTATGCCTTGCCAAGCACTGATTAAACCTGGAATGTTTTAGCAGTGCTTAGCTGGTTTGCACATTATTAAGGGGTGCAAAGCATTGCTAAGCAATGCCAGTTTAAGCATTGGTCAGCCCACCTAAGCTGGTTTGCACATTGCTAAGCATTAATAAGCATTGCCAGTTTAAGCACTGCTCAGATGACCTCAGCAGGTCTGCGTGGTGGTAAGCAAAGCGCCGCATTTTTAAAAATGGCCCAATGGCAGTAAAGGGTGGTAAAATAGCCTTATTTAAGTGCAATAGGCAGGAATACAGGCATAACCTGCTGGAGTTCGAACTTGGCAGGAACTATGGCAGGAGTTGGAGAGAGTGTACATTTCCAGGTGCAGTGTTGGGGAATTCTGGAGTCCAGGGTCATGGTTGGACTCCTTGTGAAAGACCATGATATCCGGCTACTGCAGGGTCAGTTCCAGCAATCAGAGTACAAATCGGAGGCCTGGGACTGGCTGGCACATGATCTCACCAGTGCAACTGGTATCCCCCGCACAGGTGAGTAAGTGCGTTATCACTATAATGACTTGAAGCATCAGAGGGGGATCTGTTGGACACCTGGGTACAAGACGCTAGAGATGTGAATGCCCCACGAGTTTGTAAATATTATCAATTGCGTTACCAAATCCTATGCTGAATGTGTTATAGATAGGTATGCATAATGCTCTGCTTCTCTCCCTGCAGCTGACGAGGAGAGAGAGAGTGCAACCTAGAGGCCCATGCAGGGTGTCTGGCCAGGTTGTGTCATGAGTGTGGTGAGTACAGATGTTTCTTGCAATCTATAGGCATATAAGCAAGAAAGAGTTAGAATTAATAACTGCCATTAGGCATATTCAGTTGTGATTGCACTGCAATGATTGTGGTCATAGGCCTGAATTGACATAAGTGACTAATCCCAGGTACAGTTCAATAAAGATGAAAGCATGACACCTGATAATGTCAAGGTAATAAAGTTTCTACTGCATTAATAATGTTAAGGAAATAAAGTTTATGCTGCATTAATAATGTTAAGGCAATAAATGTTTCTACTGCATTAATTGTGTAATTACAGCTGTATTGCAACACCCTCAGTATATGAACTGTTCATCAATAAAGACTGGAAATATATACCAATCACTGCATGAAGTCACCCCTAATAAAACTGTGTTTTGCAATATGTGTGTATTTTGGGCTGCTGGTCATGCAATCCAGTATTACATCTGCTGTGAAGTAAAATCACAAAGAATACCACTAAATGACTGAAGGTTATCTAATAAAGAATGTGCTGCTAAACTGTAGATATAGAGCTGTAATACAAGATATAATGCATTATGATATTAGTTCTGCACTAAGATCTGAACCATTAATAGGAACGCCCAAGGTTTATTGTGTATTTCAAGACTGCCTTGTCTTAACCATTGCATTTCAACTACATGCATTACTGTTATGTGGTACGCTGTTGTAGGCAAGTATGAAACTGTAATAGCTGTCAACTGCAAATATACAATCTGTAACTGTATATGGGTCAGATTGCCAAGCCAGCACTCTGATATGTTTTGTACACAACACAGATATTTCCACCCACTATTGGTTTATTGTCTACACATGTATTCCATGTATTAATGCACAGTTCACCTACTATCTCTGTCATGCATGAATCTCATGCATGTGTGTTCAAGTGTCACTACAGTCTTGCATAATATTCTGCTTCTATTACCAGGTCATATTTCATTACCAGGTGAGCTGTAAAGAAATAACAGTCAATCAATGCATAACATTGGCTTAGTAGCAAAGTTTGATAAATGCTGGCTGTGATGTACATTTTGCAACATACAGACCAGGGTTTGAATCCAGTGATAAACACTATTAAATATTTCTGAATCATTTATGTAATTTTAATAGATGCACTCCCCACAATAATTACAGGTAAATGGGTGCAGTAGCCCTTAGTATAGCTTAATAATATTTGTGTTCAAATGTAACAGACTGCTAACAGCATTGCTCAGGAATGTGATAAGACATTGGAGTATAAAGGCAACAAGTACAATACTACTAAAAGTTAATAAAGAAATAAAATGTGTACTCTTGGTATGGCTGTATGTCGGTGTGTCTGTGAATGTCTAACCTCATGTCTGCCAAGGATAGCATGATAGTCGCACACTCTCAGCACTGTGCATGATACATATCTCTCAAGTTTCACGCTGTCACGTACTGTTAACACTGTTGCCTAATCCCTCAGTCACAGATACATCATTGACATCTTGTATGTTAATAGCACAGTCACACTACATCAGCCCACAGTACACCTTGGTAGTCATATATGTCCCCCTGACATGTAATAGTCCCCTGTAGGTGTGTACATGTAGGGTTTACAGCTTGTCCCATACGGATAGCTTGAGAGGTATGGACATGCTACAGAAGCTACAGGGCACATGTGTAGAGAAAATAAGGGCAGACCTGCAGAGTATATTAGAGTACTGTTGCAAACAATATAGCCTATACAAGTAGTAATGGGCTGTCTTTCTCTCTCACCCACCCCTTATCCGCATCATAAATTATTATTGTTATACATCGGATATGGTTTACTATTAACATACATTGTTCTCAAACTGTTATATTGGGCCTTGTGTTTTATTATTGTTATGTATTACAATGGTTGCATGCTAACATACCTTGTTGAATTACCTATGTTGTTGGCCTTATGCCGTAACTGTTACTGGCATGCTGTTACTATACTGATTGTTATCTCAGTTATGGTTCTCTTCCACATGCTATGCAATGTTATGTTACTGGGTTATTTGCAATGTTCTGGTATGCTGTTAATTCTAACTAAACATTCTGTTCATTACTAACTTATACACTTTGAAATACCTCAACACCATAGGTCGACTGGGCAGGTTGGTTCCAGCTGATTCACTTACCCTACCTCAGCCGGCCATGGCACTGGGTACCAGTACATCTGGGATCTAACCTATTGCTGCCCTCTCCACTGGCCCTGCACCACCTATGGGTGGAACTGTCTCAGGGGATGGGGACCATCCCCACCAGGAGCGGGCATGGATGGGGGGTTGTCACCCAGCAACAGCTAACAGGGATGGTGTACAGGATCATGCACCATGGCTAGGAAGAGTGCCTGCACCAGACTGAGGCCAGAATAGCCAACCTGGAGGGACAAGGTGGCACTGGCACCCAGCCTCCAGCACAGTCATCTATGGCACAATGAAGGAGCAGTGTTGACTGCCCATGGGTGGGGAGCTCAGTCTCACTGCTGCTGTCTGAGGGCACACAGCTCTCTGATTATACAACACCATCCCTATCCAAGGTGTTTACTCCCACATTCGTCACACACCACCCTTGTATATTGTCTTGTCTGTTTGCAAATGCGATCTCTCCTACCCAACTTACCTCCACACACGTACCTATATCCCTTCCCCAACATTCCACTGTCTCCTTAATAAAAAAAGGGCACCTGTCCCCACAAAAAATATTGACCCATACATAGTACTCCATTTCACCCCAGCATCCACTGGACACACTTAATTATTACATGAATAAATCAACACTGTTATGTTGCCCTCAGCCCTCTCTCTGGGATATGATGCTTTAAATTCTAAATTCTCTACAACCTGCACAGCTGTTGCTGTACAAGAAATGGAGAGCTATGATCCTTTCCTATTCCTGTCCTGCACAACCCTACTTGCCTTTGAGTATGTTTTTCCCCCTGCTTGCCCCCATTTCACCACTTTCCTATCACACATTTTTTATTTTCTTTTTTTGGAATTAACATGGGTTTAAGCGGAGCTAAGTAGTGTGGTGCACCTTGCCATGCTGCACCATGCAAACCTGATTAAAATTTCTTAAATGTACCTTTTTTGTCATTCTGACAGTGTTAAGCACATCTGCAGGAAATCATCGCTGCCAAGTCCCGAACCTGGGCTCCTGGTAACTATAGCATAGGACATTAGCCCACAGGACCACCCAACTCTGTCATATGACAGCTGCTTCCATACACATATCCTGATTGCCAATGACATAATGCATGTATATATAATGGGTAAATTGGCAGTGTAGTTGGGACTGTGACGCAAACACCAAATGAGTACACAGCCAAATAAATAATGATGGATGTATGTGAGGCCTGGGATAGTAGGTATAGCATCAACTGCACAAACTGTTGTAGAACCTCCACAGTTGTGCCACCTAGTTTGGGCACAAATATCACAAAACCATTTATGTGTGCTACAGTGCTGGCAAGTCAGTACAGACTGTGGTTAGAAAATCATGACAGACATGTCAGTGTCACACCTCATGCCCATCCAAACATACATGAGAATGCCAAGCCTATGTAATAGACTGTATGCATGCACATATACCTTGCAAAGACAGCTACTGCAGTGCTGACTCAATAGCTCAGTCTGTTAACTTCCTAAAATTGCCACCCACGGTCCTGGGTTCAAATCCAGGGTGTTGTACTTCATTTAAATTTTTGTGAATACAGCAAATAATGACAGAGTCATGTAATTTTAACCAAAACTAGTTGTTGCTACTGAATTAACTGCTACCCATGTATGCACATCAAAGGACTGTAAGTAGGGACACACTGCACATATTTGTATACCCCATAAATATGTCACCTACTACTCTCTGATTGGCAATGTTACATAACATATGTACCCTAAGCACATGCCTCCACTGGACTGTCAAGGGTAACCTCACCCTGGCTCTGCCATAACAACAGAGCTGACACTGCCCCCTCAGTGACACATACAGCTAGCTGTCCTCAAAAGTGTTCACACTCCCCACTAAGACTGCTACGCAAAAAGCAGCAGCTGCAGCCTGCTTTTGATAAACTGTATGATAAATGAGCCTATGTGTTGGACAGTGGCTGTATGACATGGTACAGGCACATTGCCCATGGGGACACAACACAGTAGATGGCAGTGATGGGAGTGGAGACATATAGCACATTCCATCATGGCACATAGGTGCATACCCAGTATTGCTACTATGGTACTGATTGGTACATACATAACTGTGTTGATAGATGGTGGGAAATAATGTTGGAGTTACCAGTGGATAGTACAGGCCAGTCATGATGTGCAGGGTCTGTATATCATAGATAGCAAAGTATGTGGTCCTGTGATGTGTTCCTATCTTCTTGTCTTTCAGAAAGGCTGCATAGACAGTGGCAACTGCCATTCTCATCTGCTGAAAATGAGGCAATCGTGGATGCCTTCAGACTGCTTCACCGCATTCTGCTGTCCAGGAGTCGTCTAAATCGATATCAACCTGCAGCAGTGTGGGCTGACCCTGTCCCAGCTGTCAATTGGGTCGGGCAACAAGACAGAAGCTATGAGCATATCCAACACCGAACGTCTGATATGTTAAATGCTGCATGGCAAATGGCTGCTGCTGTGGCCAGGGACCATGCTGCTACCGGTGGAGGGCCTGCAGTGGTACAACTGCTCTCAGCTACAGAGGAATTCCTGGTGAACCTGGGATCAACTACCAGCTCTCAAACATCCATCATCCCATATGTCATGGAGGTGGGTGCCACAGCATCCACAGCAGAGGAGTGTCCAGGTAAGCCTTGTGTTCATCACTGTACTACTGTAGCAGTTACAGTGGTGGCCTCTGCATACCAATACACAGATGCCAGGGCAATCTGCATTGGGGGGGGGGTTCCTTGTAATGCACACATGTGCACATATACTCAGAATGTCAGCAATGTAGGCAGTATCACAGTACCTACTGTACATGCACATATTATCCTGTAGCAATGCCACATTTTGTATTGCTGACAATGCCTCTCCCTCACATTTCCATACATATGTCAGGTGTGGCTGGAGTCTAATGTCCCCTACCCAGTGAGTGTGATTCTGTTTTGTTATGGAACATATATACCCTAGGAATGTTACGGACTGCCATTTTGCTCTATATACATGTGATATGCTTAGCCAGAGTTTAATATTTGTATGTTCACATACAGAGGGTGTTTAAGTGACATTGAATCAGTAATCACAAAAGCAGTGTATTTGCAGGAGTTGTCACATATGTTCACTTATTATTCTATAAGTTCTAGAAGTTCTATGCAGTCGGCTATACAGGGGGTAATGGTAGGCACAGGACAATGTGTGTTACGCGTACGTCTATCTCATACACTGATATATTGCTTATCTCACAGGTGTATAGTAGTGGCAACATTCAATGGATTCTATAGTTATTTCAAGAATCTAAATGGCAATGCTCAGATCTGCTCTGAGCTACAACAGAATGGCATTAAATATACTGATCCCGAGGATATTGCCAATATCCTGGCAGATTGATTTAGTGCGAACTTCACCCCCCCTCTCACCCCCTAAATGGCCCATCTCAATACCAAAGAATTGCCAAATTCTGGTAATCACGGCCACACAGGTAGAAACCGCACTCTCCAAAGCTAAGAATACAGCATTCATGGGACCAGATGACATCCCCGGCCGTGTACTACATGAACTACAAAATGAACTGGCACCTCACCTAAATGTCATGTTTAATCATAGCCTCACCTCAGGCTTCATGCCCACTGAGTGGCGCACAGCTACAGTTATCCCACTCCACAAGGGAGGATCCACCTTGGATCCCGGGAACTACCGTCCCATCAGTCTGACAAGCCTGATCTGCAAGGGCATGGAACGCATTATCATAGAACTTATAAACAAAGACATTTGCAACCTTCAAACACTGGAGCCCACCCAGTTTGGGTTCATGAACGACCGATCTTGTCTCCTGAACCTGATTGACTTCTTCTAATCAGTCTCCAGAGCTGTGGACGAGGGTAAGGCAGTACACACAGCCTACCTGGACCTTGCCAAGGCCTTTGACACCATCCCCCACTTTGGAATCATAGATAAACTTACTAAGCTGGGCATAAATCCCTACATAACTTGATGGGTTGACAATTGACTTACTGACAGAACCCAGACTGTAAAAGTAGCCAACTCCAAATCCAGCTCCAGACAAGTGACAAGTGGAGTACCTCAGGGTTCAGTCCTGGGACCACTCTTGTTTGGCATCTATTTCTCTGACATACAGGCCAACACTAAGGGACTCTGGCTAACAAAGTTCACAGATGACTGCAAACTGGGAGCCATTACTGAATCCCCAAATGATGTGGATATTCTGCAAAAGGGCCTTACAGAAACAGATGCTTGGTGCCAGAATGTATAGTTATCCCCTTTGGGAAAAAACATGTATCCATGAATTACCACATAGGTGGCAGTACACTAAACACCGAAAGTGTGATGAGGGACTTAGGGATAGAGGTGGACAGTGGCCTCACCTTTGATAACCACATCAACACAACAGTCAGGAAATCCTTCTATGTGGCATACCTCATCACTAAGGGCTTTTCATCCAGAAAAAAGGAGGTCATTGTCCCACTGTACTCTTCCATCACTAGACCCATTATACAGTGCAATACCCCATTTGCTATGTACCTCACAAGACATCTGCAACAGCTGGAAAGGCTGCAGAAATACCTTATTAAAAGAATCACAAGCCTAAAGCAGATGCCATATGCTGACCGTCTAAAAAACTCCAGCTATACTCTGTGGCATATCATCTACTCAGAGGCGATCTCTGCTTAACATACAAGGCCATGTCAAACCCTGAGCTGTTGGACATGCTCCACTTAAAGAAATGTCAATCCCTCAGAGCCACATGCTCCAGGGTTCTAAACCTTGTCATCACAATGAACAAAACATGCTGGAGGGATAGGTTCCTGATCCAGAGACTCCCCAGACTCTGGAATAGACTGCCCATACATGTCAAGCGGAGTGCCTCCTTGGCCCTCTTCAAAAGGAACCTTGATGATTGGATGGGAGATAGGAAATTCACCCCTTGGATCATGTCTGTTGCCCTGCTAGACAGGGTTCCAGGGAAGTAAATATTGTGGGAAGAAATATCCAGGGAATTGTTATGGCTAGGCTTGTATAGGCCCTAGGGCCGATAGCCTTGTACCAATCTATAAACCTATGAACCTATGGAGCTGCAGTGCATGTTATAAAGGGCCTGTCTTGTCCATGTATGTTGTAGTCTGCTTGTTTGTTGTGCATGGGGTCAGAAATAGGTTGTAGTATGCATAATGCAGTTGCGACACCTCATTTATATTTGTGTGTGTGGATCACCATACATAGTAGTGCTGGTACCAATGTCCTTATTTTGTCTTCCTCCTCTCAGGTGATGGTGGGGGTTGGAGTCTGTTCCCCTCACAACCTGATGTCAGTGTCTCATCAGACTCTGATGATGGTGGTCATAGTGAGGCACAGATGGGGCTGTTGGGGGCTGAACCTGTCCTATGGGTTGACATCCCACTTCCTCCACCATTGTCCCCACTCACAGTCAGTATGCCCACACATACACAGTCCCCTGTGGCCAGAGATATTTGACAGAGTGTGGTGGTATTGACCAGGAGAGTGTGGCAACAATGGCAGCAGTGAGTATTGACACTAGCCATAGCCAGAGAACTTGTGAGGTCCCACACAGGCAGATTGACAGGGGTGCTCGAAGGAGGACTGCTGCCCATCCACCACCTGTCACAGGTGTCACTTCACGAGTCGCTCGACGCATGTTTTGGTCCATCATGAAGGCACAGACACATTCAGAATGCAACACCAGATGGATGCTTAGGATCATGGATGCATCACAGTCTGACATCAGTGACTCCCTTTGCAACAATGGTGACACCATGCATCATTTCACTGATGTAGTGAACAGACAGTGGCATGAGATAGTCCATCCTT
Source organism: Protopterus annectens (assembly GCF_019279795.1). Lineage (NCBI taxonomy): Eukaryota > Metazoa > Chordata > Ceratodontiformes > Protopteridae > Protopterus > Protopterus annectens. The sequence continues at coordinate 475,326,988 of NC_056739.1, forward strand.
GACCGCACATTGTCTGTGCTAGAGCATGTCATTGGAGTAGGGCATCCAGCACGTGGCAGTAGTTTAGCAACAGCATCTGCTGAGAGTACACATGGCCATGCACACTCATGCTCCCATAGTGGCGATACCTCCTGCACTACAGAAGAGAGGGTGCTGCCTACACATGATGTGACAGTCCATGGGCATTTGGTCCTGGGTGGTCCCGTGAGGGACATGGCCCCAGCAGATACCAGTCTCCATCAGCAACTCGGTAGTATCGCATCAGACCCTGGGCATGGTGGTGCCAGTGCCCACAGTACGTACACACACACACACACACACACACACACACACACACACACACACACACACACACTCATATGATGCCAACTGTGTGGCACAGCCTAGACCTCTGACAACCCCACACCACACCCTGTCATGTGATGATACCTGTGCCACATCCCTACCATCCATACCATCGATGCAGGGACATGCAAATATATGTCTGATGCACAGGGTGACTATAGTACATTACATGACAGTTTGTAGTGCAGTGGTGTTATGCCATGATAGGTGATGTATGCTGGCATGTGTCATGAGTACACCTCAAAGTGTATGTAACTTTGTTCCATGATGTTGCATTGGTGGTAGTGTTGATGACTGACAGGTATCTCTCAGAAATGTTTCTGTTTCTGTTACAGGGGTCTTTGTGACTATGCTGTGGAGACCTGGTGCCAATACATCGGCTCAGTATGGCATGGTGGCAAGGCAGAAATGTGACTTCAGCAAGGTATGGCTGTGCATGTGCATGGTTATGTAGGTGCTTATGTGTAGAACAGTGTGTTAGGGACAATTGGGCCAGACAGCGTAATCCTGCATGCATACCCCATGACATGTCATGCTACCCTTGATACATGTCACCTGGGTGTTTAGTACCTACAAATGTAGGTGGTGATAGCATTTATACCTAGGTGCATGTGGGCTATTTAGGACTAGCAGCTACTCAAAGGGCCTCAAAATGTATAAGCATTCCACACACACATAGGCAGGATAGACACACTGCTGCAAGGGGATATACATACACACACACAAACACACACACACACACACACACACACACACACACACACACACACACACACACACACACACACACTCATGGAGCTGCCCTTGTTGCAATTAGAACCTCTATGTATCTATCTGTATATACTATAGTGCTACATATGTATTGCACCCACCACAGAGCTTATGTGTTTTAAGAGTGTCTGCCACTACTGTTAAGGTGGATGACATCAGCAGGCCCTGTAAAGATGGTCAATGGGGGGGCATTAACAGGTAGACACAGGGCCTTAAAATTGTATTTTCATGCACACACACAGGCAAGACAGACACACTACTCTGATGAGATATGCTTACACACATACACACACAAAGTTGATGTTGTTGAAATTAGAAACCCTTGCCAATCTAGTTGTATATTCTATAGGGCTACCTACTTATTGCATGCGCCATGGAGCTTTTGTGTTTGGAGAGTGCCTGCCTGTGCTTGTAAGGTGGATGACATCAGCAGGCCCTGTAAAGGAGGCCACTGGGGAGGGGTTGACATGTAGGCAGAGGGCCTTAAAATATATAAGCATTGTACACAGCTGCAAAGGGATATAGTCACACACAAACACACATGCACACACACACACACACACACACACACACACACACACACACACACACACACACACACACACACACACACACACACTTGCAGAGTTGCCCTTGTTGAGATGAGGGTCCTTAACTATCTAGTTGTATACACTATAGTGCTACATACTTATTGCATGCACAATGGAGCTTATGTGTTTTGAGAGTGTCTGCCAGTGCTGTTAAGGTGGACAACATCAGTAGGCCCTGTAAAGAAAGTGAATGGGGAGGTTAACAGGAAGTCACAGGCCTTCAAATGTATGACCACTGCACACAGGCACACTGCTGCAAGGGGATATACACACACACTGAGTTGCTTTTGTTGAGATTAGAACTCCTACCTATCTAGTTATTCATACTATAGTGCTACGCCTGCACCACAAAGCTTATGTGTTTTATAAGTGTCTGCCAGTGCTGTTAGGGTGGGTGACATCAGCAGCTGTTGAGGGAGACCACTGTTGTGGTGGACACTAGTCACAGAGCCATAAAATGAATGCCTTTGCACAGATATAGGCCTGATGGGTATGTCTATACTGCTTTATGGGGAGTATCTACACACACAAGGTGGTTGATGTGAGATTGGAACCCCTACCTACCTACTATTATACAGTACAGCTCACAACACTAGTTTCACGTGCCACTGGTTACAATTGGTGTACAATTGGCTGCAGCACTACATCACTCTACACCTTTATGTGTCTCTATCTATATATGTGTGTGTGTGTGTGTGTGTGTGTGTGTGTGTGTGTGTGTGTATCTATATATATATATATATATATATATATATATATATATATATATATATATATGTGTGTGTGTGTGTGTGTGTGTGTGTGTGTGTGTGTGTGTGTGTGTGTGTGTATCTATATATATATATATATATATATATATATATATATATATATATATATATTTATATATATAAATTATATATATTACATCTATATATGTGTCTATATATAAATATACAGATACACACATTATATATAAATATATATATATATATATATATATATATATATGTGTGTGTGTGTGTGTGTGTGTGTGTGTGTGTGTGTGTGTGTACCACATACTGATAGATAAGGGTAATCATGTCTGAAGGGGATAGGGAGAGACAGACAGGTATACATAACTGTCTGTATGAACAGAGATATGTTCACATCTAGATTTTTTAGGCAGATGAGGCATCAGACATGGGCTGAAATTAAGTGTAGGAGCAAGTCCAGTGTGAGCATCAGTACTTCAATGGTGACTCCAAGCCAGACCTACCTGTACTCCAGTCCAGGATTTTGTATGCTACAGACAATAGCTGCTGCACCTGAATCAACAGTCCAGCACCTCCCTGATATAATGACCAAGGGGTTCCCCGGCTGTGTGCTGACCATAATATATTGCGTATACCTACGGTGTGAAAATATTGTATTAGACTGTACAGGATTTTGCATCATATATCTGGCACATTTTACATAGCAATGTGAATTTCTGGTACATCGGTGGCAAGTCATTGTAAACTGGCTTAGAAACAGCTGACCGACATTTGAGTTACTGACTCCATACACAGCAGGGAACCCATGCTATTGCATGACCTGTTATTCTCTGTACTTTCTACATTTGTCCATATCTTTGACCCCTGTCCCTCCATTGTCTCTGGTCCTGTCCAGCTTTCTTGCAGTAACAAATAGTGACATATGGACAATCTGTGGGACTCCTACCATAGGTGTACCTCACATGCAAAATAGTAGGTGCAGCCAGTCTCAAACCATGAACACCATAAACCATGATAATGTACTTAGCCCACTAAGCCACAACAGCCACCAGACAGTGAAGTTTAATTCCTGACACTATCAACTGCAGACATACATATCACTTAGACCCCTGCATATTGTGGAAATGGAACATGTCACCAGGTTGATTGGGGCAACCCTGGGATTGTGGGGTCTGCTGCTATAACCTTACAAACACACTGTTACTGCAGTTGTATGGGAACATGGTTGTGTTGGGGGTAGAAGATTCTACCATTGACAGTCATGCGTCTGCCTTATGCCTGTGCAGTTTGTCATTTCCTTTGTATACTGCAGTGGGTTTAGCTGCTTGTGGCCTATTGCATACTATGGGGTGGACTGTATTGGACAGAGAGTTCTTGTTGTCCCACATAGCTGTCAGTTGTCTGCAGGTAGCCCAGTAGCCCACTCTGTTCCTTTGCATACATGCATCAGGTCGATACATATGCTAGCTTACTCTAGTAACCCATGCGTTTGTTGTAAAGGACAGTGACTTACCATGTGAATGCAGTGGTTGAGATAGTGCTTCAGGGATGACTCTGTTGCAGTGGCGGCTGGTGACTTCAAATTAAAGGGGGGCTGCAGGAGACAGTTGAATGGGTGGGACCAGTTGGAAGGGGTGTGGCCAACCAGAAAGGGGCAGAGCTATGCTCAAAACCACAAAAACTGGGACTTTAATTAAATACACTGCCCTGGGTGCCAAACGGTCATTATGAGAGTCCAATCAAGACAAAATGAACAGTAAAAGAAAAAAAATATTTCAGTGCATTGGCTACATGATAGTTTACTTAATATCTAGATGGAAACAAAAAGGCTTTACTGGAACGCCAGTCAAAATCAAGTATAAAACGACAAGCAGCACTCAACTCAAACCACTTCTCCTTGCACTGCATTTCCAATTATAATTTATATACAGCTCTATAAAAGCACCAAGTAACATGCTGAAAGTAGCAATCTCTGTGATACCCCCACTTGCAAAAATATTTCTTATCCAGAAAAGACATGCTGCCTGACAAGAAATATCTACTTGTTTCATTGGGGGAAATGCGATCAAAGTAAAAAATGAACAGCAAACAAGAAACAAGATCAAGATAAATTGCTTAAAGGATTACTGCACTGGTTATGGACCACACATGATAGATTGGCATTCTGTTTAGTTTATGGGTAAAGCCTGCAAAGTGTCAGACTTCTTTTCTTTAAATAAAAACATACTTTTTCTTACATTCTCCCTAAGCTCACTATGTAATGCATAGTTTATTTATTTATTTATTACCAGTTTGATGACCGGGGAGGTCCACTGGGCTCAGGGAGCCCATTTTCAGTGGAAGCCCGGGGAGAAAAGCCCTGCATTACATAGTTTAGTTACATATACAATCATAGTAAAGAAGACACAATTACAATTTCATTTCATGCTAGAGAACAGGAACAAATTATTTGGTCACATAGTATCTAAATATTTAGGATGGCAGTGGTAATTTAACTGAGAGGGAGAATAAAGACTTAGAAGGAAAAGAGAGAAAAAAAGGTGGGATGGATTATTATGTTATTTACAATATGTACATATACGTTAGGTTAGCTTGTACTCAGAGTTAGTCAGGAGTTTAAGGAGTGGATTGATTATTAGGCTAGGTGGGGAGAGTGCAGTAGCATTACCTGTTAGAGGAAAGGTATGAATGAAGCTGAGTTTTAAAGTTTTCAAAGTTTTCACAACTCCTTAGAGAGGAAGGAAGAGAATTCCTTGTTTTAGCTAAGGAAAAGAATAGAAGAAGCTGACCAGCAGGAGGATTAGCTTTGCAGACAGTGATTAGGTTTTGGTGAGTAGATCTTAAGAGTTCTTTGAGGGGTGTAAGGTTGAAGGATGTTGGTTAGTGCTGGGCACTTAGTAGGTTGAAAAATTAGTCTGTGGGCTGTAGTAATTTGGAGATAGTCTAGATGGTTGGAGAGTTCAAGCCAATTTAACAAATGAAGGGCAGTACAATGATGGGAGGAGAATTTGGCATTGATTGCAAATTTAGAAATCTTATTATAACAGACTTCCAATTTGAAGGAGAGAGAGGCAGATAAGTTTGTTAGTAGAGGAGCACCATATATTAGAGTAAGGGGAGTAGAGAGGTAGTGGCGAGAGTTTGTCTGGTGGAAGGAGAGAGAAAGTGGATGTTTCTGTATAGCATACCAAGTTTTATATGGGTTTTCTTAATATTTTGCTGGATGTGAGTGTCGAATTTTAGGTGTTCATCAATACTAACTCCAAGTAGTTTAGCAAAGGGAACAACCTCTATAGTAAAGTTTTTTTGGCTAATAATTTGGAATTAATTTTTATCAAGAGGGGAAGCTTTTGAGGGAGAGAATAATAGCATTTTGGATTTGTTGGCATTTAGCGAGAGGTGGTTTTAGAGCATCCAGTTTTCAGTGGTAGAGAAAGTAGTTTGGGTCACTGTTTGAAGCTCTGAGAGGTTAGAGGCGTAGCAGACTAAAGTTGAATCATCTACATATTGCACAATTTTGGTGTTGGGTATGGCTTTGTGGAAATCATTAATAAAGATGTTGAATAGCATTACACCGAGTATGGATCCCTGGGGTACCCCAGTGGGGGTAGGAAGGTAGGTTGAGGTGCCTTTAAAGTTAAAGTTTTTTAAACAATAACCCTTGTTCTTGCATACTTAATGTAATGTATCGTTTATGTTCTCCTTTTTACTTTTTTGGGGGTCTACAAATTAAGCTTCTTTAAGTTTTCGTCACGTCTTCAACTGAGCATATTTATCTTTTTCTTTGCTCTGTGATTGACAACTAATATTTTAAGTATGCCATAATGGAGTTGGGATCTTGAAAACTGTAAATACCATATCCAAATAAGTTATTACCAGCTCTTTGTAGAAATTAGTATCTTCTCTTTTTCTAACTGACACATTTTGCTAATTCTACTATCACAGCATGCTGTCCTCTACTGCTGCTAGCTTACATCTAACAACAAAGCAAGAGTTTAGCATGCATGTTTTAAAACACACATGTATGTACAAGCTTGCATGCATGACAGAAAGAGAGAGAGAAAGAAAAAGAAATATGGGCAATAGAAAAGGAATTATCCCTGCCACTTTGGAAGAGGGTTCTTGGTTAAATTATTAATTTTACCACTGAGGGACCTAAATCCGTCACTTATTTAAGCACATTCCTTTTTCTTATTAATGTATAACCCAGCTACTACACAAGTAATTAGGCATTACAGTTTCACAGAAATGTAATCTACATACTTTCAAACATAACATATAATGAAAATGTAAATACTTCAAATGAGTCTTAATTCTATTTTCTGTTCCTGTAATGTGTGCCACCAACTCACCATCAGCTTATCGGATGGTACTCCCACTATCCCTGACTTCCATGACTGGTGCAAAACCCTGAGTGTAGCTAACCTGACAATGAGAAGAGGAGTAGAGTGAGCATGGGTAGCCAGATGGTATCCTCATGGCTGAGGCTGTCACAGGTGGGGTGGGAAAGGGAAAGGGAAGTGGAGCCTTTGGTTTGGGAGGTAGAGAGGAGCTAGAAGTCAGCAGTGTCACATATGTCATCATGCTGATTCTCATTAGGCAATGAGGACTGGCCTGATGGGGACCTCAGTTCCTCAGGCTCTGGAATGACCCTGTCTCTTCAGTCCTCCAACATACCCAGCTCAGCTATCATTCTAAGTACTGGTCTGCACAAGAGCTTGGATAAAAATCTACCCATGACAGCATGAATTTTTCAACAGGATAAGCATGGTCATTCTTCGTGCCAGGGTTTTCATCTCCCTACACCATCAGGCTGTCTAAATGGGAATTAACTCTACATACTTTACAATTAATTATACATTGCAGTCACACTGAAATATAATGCATACATTCACACATACACACACACAACCACACCCATACAAAATCTGTACAGTTGAGAGGTATGACACACACACACACACACACACACACACAGACACACACACACACACACACACACACACACACACACACACACACACACACACACACACACACACACAAAAAAAAAAACACCATACCTCTTAGAGTAAGAAATCTGGACAAAGCCATAAGATAAGTGGTACAAATTATATATGTGTGTGTGTGTGTGTGTGTGTGTGTGTGTGTGTGTACACACACACACATATACATACATACATACATATCAAAAGACATAAAAAATGCAGCTAGTCCACATATTTTGTTCTTACTAGGTTAGGTTACCCCAGAATACGGTCATACTTTAGGGTTGTGAGAAACAGGCACATTATCTTACATTTGTTTGTATGAAACTATGAGCAGGTACTTAAACATTCTTTTAATGATTAAGTGTCTTGACATCTCTTACATTGCATCTTCCATCAACCACCTCTATATTCTGCAGTTTAGGCAGCTGCTTTAATTTATACCACCTTGATCCAACTTGCCTATTTTATTAGCATATTGCCTTAACTTTTTCATTCACTCTCTTATTTACATTTGGTAATCTGGGCACCTTTTTGTCATGCCATCATTACATTATATAAAAAAAGAATCAACATTAATACTGTATAAGGTGCAAGGCAGGATATCAGAGTGTTGCTGGGTTGCTAAATTCTTTATGGAAATATAATTGAGGAACTTAGAATATTTTATATAGAAATAAAGAAAAATAAAACATATTTCTGATTACTGTACTGTTTTCTTTCAATTTGTAAGGCAAACATCTCCCAGTTTCTCCAAATTTGAACTCTTCCTGCAAACAACACAGTACATCACATCCCATAGCTAGAAAATCTCTCAACCTCTTAGCACAAAATCAGTACAAATTAGAAACAATAAATAAATAAATAATAGGGGCAGAGGCCGACAGTCAGAGATGGATCTTTAAATAATAAGTCATTATATATTTTTAAAAAATTGCTAGAATAATAGGTTTCTGAAGGCTATGAAGTCTGTCATTAAAACACATTTCTTTGAATCTGTAACTGTAAGGCAAACATCTCCCAGTTTCTCCAATGTGCATCCTGGCTAGAACCTTTCCTGCTAGAAACATCTCTTAGCACAAAATCAGGGAAAAGTAAAAATAAATAAATAAATAATAGGGACAAAGTCCCACAGTCCGAGATGGATTTGAATTTTAAATACCAGTAGTAGTCATCACATATATATTTAAAAACTTGCTTGCTAGAATAACAGGTTTCTGAAGGCTATGAAGTCTGTCATTATTTATTGACTGCACACCTTTACAATTTGCCAGAAAAGTGAGAAAACCACAAAACAAATGCACTAAAAATGGAAGGCAATGGCAAAGTCAGGGGCATTGTACAAAATGAAAGGCAGTTATTATCAGCAATTATTCAGCAACAGGGACAGCAGCCAGCATATAATAAAAAAAATTTGTCCATAAAATTCCAAAAGGTTTAAGGAAATAAATGCATACATACCACCAATAAGTAAAGAAAACACTCTCTGTCCTGTCAGACTCAGCTAGCTTAATTACAGTCACTCACTGTCTGTCCACAATCATCTGAACAAACATGCAATTGAACTCCGCTCTGTAATGCAAACCAAGCAACTACAGTGCTTAGAGTGCTATTGGCTGTTGCTCGCCCTTTATTCCAGCACTCAAAGAAGTGCGGGAAGAGAGCGAGAATCAATCAGAAGCCATCCATGTTAGTGACATCATGTACGTGACTGCAATATTGGCAGTCCGAACCCCTTTCACAAAACTGCGGTTACAAGCCACATAGACTTCCAGGCATCATAGTGATGCCTTTTCTCCTTAATCTGGACTGTTTTACAATAGTCCAGATTTACAGAAACTGCTTTGTTTTGTTTTTTTTTAACACCCGGAACTCACTGAGCATGCGCAGTTCGAGTTCCGGGACATCAGCAAGACAGCTGGACTCGCAGATAAGGCTAAGCAGCCACAGTCAGCAGTATATACTACTGTATACAGTAGTATACAATTTTATTATTTAAAAAATGTTCTTTTTTTTTTCCACAGTCAGTTCACAGCTGGGGGGGGGGGGCTGCAGTCTGATGGCATGAGCCACCACTGCTCTGTTGGACGCACGCAGTACACAGCCAATACATGGTAAGGTACTGGTTGTGTGGTGTGGCTGGCATCCTTTTTACTATGTATGTGAGTTGTAGTGAGGTGCCGGTCCCTAGGACCCTAGGTTGTCAGTGCATGTGCTATGTGTTACCTTTTTGTCAAGGCTAGGGCATACTGGGCATGCCTACGTCTACCTACAGGGACAAGTTCAGTGGGTTTGTCCTCCAAGTCCCTCTGTGGGTGTGGCTGTGGGACCTTGGCACTTGTGGGGGGCTGTGTGTCCCTTCCCTTTGATGATCCTGCTGCAGCAGTTTCTGCAGTACCATATTGTGTAGCATGACACATACTCTGAACATATGTGCACATGTGGCTGGAGAGTACTGCAGGGCTCCACCAGATATATCAAGGCAGTTGAACTGTGTCTTGAGCAGCCCAAACACATGCTCTATAATGTTCCTAGTTTGTCCATGTGCCTCATTATGCATTTTTTGGTAGGTGTGTGTGCATTTCTGATGGATGTCATCATCCATGGTTCCAGTGCTTCACCAGCATCCTCCAGTAGATGGTCATATGGGATTTTCCCCCTGTAAATGTCTGGTACAGATGTAACTGCCAGGACTGCCTGCACACACATTGATGTTAATGCCCTGGGCATAGCACATGACCTGGCAGGTGATGGAGTGATACCCCTTGTGGTTGACATAGACTCTACCTCCTCACCGAGTGGTGCTTTGATGTGTACATGAGTGCAGTCTATGGCACCCAGTACCTCAGGGTAGTGTGCTAAATGGTAGAAGAGATGCATACTGCTGGCCCTCTCCTCAGGGATGCAGGGTAAATAAATGTGCTCACTGGCATAGGTTTGCTTGGCAGCTATGAACTGGTGGAGCACCCTGGATGCAGATGCCTGTGAGACCCCCATCATATCCCCAGTTGATCTTTGAAATGTATCTATAGCTAATATTCTAAGGGCTGCACATACCTTTGTTTCCACTTGGATGGCTTCCCCTCTATTGGCTCTGGGTCTGAGTTGAGGTGAACAGAGCTTGGTGAGTTCTTGTAGTATGTCCCTGTCCACCCTGTAGCGCTCTACAATCTCCAGCTCATGTAGCTCCTGGAAGGTTACCCTGGGCCTGAACATTCTTCTCCTTTTCAGTCTTGGCCTACTGTCAACATCAGCATCAGCACTGACCTCAGTCTCTAGCACATACAGATGTATCAGAGCAGCAGCAGACCCTAGAATTCTGTCAGTTAAAATTCCAAGTGTGTACTCTAATGGTGCAGAGTATGTGGGAAAAATCAGATTGAAGGGTGTATGCATACTTTATAGTGGTGTGCTGCAGATGCAGCCTGTGTGATTGGCTGACTATGATGCATTCCACCTGCCAGGTTCATCACTAAAGGGTTTAAATAGCCCAGTGTCAGTGGAACAGGGCTTATCAGACATTTATATATGATTGGCTTTCCCAAGTTATTTCCTTTTTTTTTTAAATCTTTTCACTGCTAAGGACTGCAGAGTGGCACACAAACCCACAGCACTAGTATAAAGAGCGCTCAGCAGTCTAGAACACCCCCGTGCAAAGGCATGCTCAGCTTAGCTTAAACTAACTAAAGCAAGTGCCTTGGAGCTAGACACATGTTAGCAGCACTGAACACACCCCCGTGCTAGCTGAGAAGTGTGCTGTGCAAATGGGTGCCACCAAGCTCCAATCCGCTTAAACACATAGTGGCACTCCCCCTTTTGATGTCAGCTACATGTTCTACTAACACCAACATGATTCTGAGACTACACGGGTTTTATCTGTGGACAAAGTGGCCCATTTTTGCTATTCAGTAACCCTGGCTCATTTGCATACAGATCCTTGCACATACCCTGGATATTTCACTATTCCAGGGCTTGTCTCCTTAGCAACCACTGATGCCTACCATTGTACATACTGGATGCAGGGCACTATAATGCATTATTTTTACAGATGTCTTATTTTTAGTTTTTCAACATTTTAATAATTTTTTTTTCATAACAGCATGTTTGGGCTTTGCTGCACACCACGCAAATGTAATATGTGTATTAAAAAAATATTATTTTATATTAATTTGCATTAGGTTTTAGACTCACAGGGCATAGATTTGGACATACACTGCCTACACTGACATTTCCAATTTTCGAATTGGGCTTTTGCAGCCCCTGTTCAATTTTTACATTTCTGTACATAGTTATTTTCCCTGTACACTTCTGACACCAACACAGCTTCTGCATGGATACCTTTCTGCTTAATGGATCGCAAATCACCCTCATTTACATGCATTTTACCTGCTTATGAGGTGATTTGCATGTCATGGACACTTCCGTGTCTGTACACTCGTGCAAGCTCCTCTGCTCTCTTTACTGGATTGCATGGCTGCCGGTTTCCATGACAGGGCCATGCCACTATGCCTACATGGAAAATCACTCCGTGTAGACCTTATTGAATTCTGCCCTCTATTTATTGCACCGTTTACTTGTTCACATCCACAAGTAAAATTGTTAATACAATTCCATACTTTAAAATAGAATAATGTATGATGCATTTGAAGTTAAGCCTATGAAATCCTTAAAAAGAGAAACTTTACTCAAAATTTTAATGATAAAAGGTGTCATCTTATTTGTAAAGAAACAGTAGCAATTTTTAATTTTCGGAACAACCATCAGAAACTTGCCCTCAAGCTGCCAACATTATTCATTATTATTTCAACTGTACCTCTTTATTTAAACCATTTATTTTCAAATTATTCACTTTCAAAATGAGCACAGTTTCTGTCTTGAGAAAGAAATATTCCTTCTGGTATCTTTTGAGTTTAGGGTTCATTTGAAATAATACCCATTTCAGATTTTCATTTTTCCATAGTTGAGATTTCTTTTTCAAATGTAAACAAATTAACCAAGTTACAGTGCTGATCATAAATAACCAGTTTCAGTCACACTGTGAGTATTCATGAATGGTGTGGGATAACAAAGCATATGTGAGCTCCCCCCCCTACACACTCCCTGCAGCATGTAACAAACCACAACATTCATTTGTGCCAGATTCCCCTAGAAAACTGAAACTTTCTTCAACTTGTATTGTGTTAAAAAATGAATGCCCCACATATTTTGTTCAATATTTTCTTCTAAAATTTTTATCATTAATATCACTTTTCCAAATAAAAACTAATTGACATTAAAGTGAAAATGCTTCATGTATTATTACACAAACGGTTATAATGTGCCTCAAAGTGTAAGGACATAACTTGCTTCCCTTACTATTCCTTTTGGTTTTCTGTAAAATTTGCTGCCAAAGTAAAGCACCTATTGGCCGGACAGTAATGCAGCAGGTGTCTCCAGTAACAGTCCTGTTTTAGAATACAGCTGCTAAATTTCGTTAGACCTGGTAGAAGCATTGACTTAGAAATTTTACTAGCACTTTCTAAAATGGTACCTTCTATTGCTATTATTAGTATTCAATGAGTTTGTGGAAGTATTCTTGTGTACTTTGGCTAAAGCTTAAAAAATTGTTAATTTAGTGTTTTTATTACATTTTTTTCCTTCTTGCTCCTTTCTTTTGCCAACATGCTAATTCTGTTTTTATTGCTTCAAAGGGATCTTCATCTAGACTCTCATTATATTCATTGTTTTAAGTGGTCCAAACACAATTTATCATACCAATTTCTGGACTAAATCAAGCCTTTCTAATTATAATATCCTCATCTGTTGCACCTCTAATCTTTCACTTTTGCATATTTATTTGTATTTATATTTGCAGGATGTGTCCTCTTTTTTGCTTTGTTTTTGCCCCTTCCTTCATTCAGACAGTTGGCCGATTGCCCCACATTCTTGCTGAGTCTGCTGGCACACCAATCTACCCCTAGGTCAATGCTTACTTTCCCCTCCCTTGTGGTCCTAGTGGTATGCCTGAGGGGAGGGAGTGTGATGGAGACATGGTATATGGCCTTGTCTCCATGACAGCTCATCCATGCCTCCACCTGATTCCATCTTTCTTGGCATACCTACCAGCATGCTGTCCCCAGCCTCTACTAGGAATAAACACTGTAGACTTCCCCAGGTCTGACAACTCACTCTGGGATGGTAAAACTCAGCAGTCCCTGCTGCTCCTTCAGTCTCCCAAACTGCTAATTAAACCTGGGCTGCCTGGGTCTTAATCAGGCCTTTATCTCTCCCTATGCCACCAAAGTGGCCATATTTGCTGAAAGGCATAGAGTACTGCATTTACATGAATGACTAAACACTGTGGAGAAGAGAAAGAAAAGGAAATCAGGGGCAAAAAAGGAAAATCACTGAATTTATAAAACATAGAAAAAATGTAAAATCTCATTTGAAAATACCTGATTAAATTTTTCATTCCATAAAATATCTTCTACACTGATGGTGAGTTTTAGCCTTCCAAGACCTTTGTTCTCAAAGCTGCCCACTTGAAAGTAACCGCTGTTTGCATGCGGGATCGCAACAAAGTTAAAAATGTCATACCTTGCAGGTGGGTCACCATTTGCATCAAAATACATATATTCACCTCCAGTATTTTTAAAATTGATATTCTTAATATAATGGAGGAGCTACATAAAAAAACATAAAAATAATGTTTAGCAATTTTAGTACATTACTAATTAATATTACTATTTCAATCGCAATAATTATTCCAAATGTACAATGAGCTTAAAAATGAATGCAAGAAGGCTATATTGTGCTCAAAAGCAACTGTTCTGTAGTTTTACCTTCTTTTGCACTAGCTAAATTCATGAGTCCTGTTACATGGCATTTTTTAATTGGCAAGATTTGCAGAGGAAATATAAAAACTGTTATCTTCTGTCCTTATATAAATAACCCTTTCAGAAACTGGAATTCTTAGGCAAAGTACCAGCTTATATTTTAATTTCTTCCAACTCACATCTTCATGAAGTTATAAAAACCTCCCTATCTTATATGCACATGTCATTGTGATACACACCGTAATGGTATCCACATGCTGTCCATCCTCAAAAACAAAAGTTTTCACAACTAAATACAAGTTTGCAAATTGGATTTGTGTTTCAAAATTGGCCAGTGTTTAACTCTTACATATTAATTTTAAACTGAAATGTATCCCCTTCTTATTATCTTGTTCTCTGGTTCCCCAAATCCATGCTGCAAAGCATTACTAACTACAAGTTGCCCATTCAATGCGTTTCCTTTGCCCTTAGTGTGAGATATGTATTTATTTGTTCGCATGACTTGGGTAGGGCAGTGATTCTACTGCACCACTTTCAAGCAAAGACCAGGGATACCCAAAATTAGCAGTCATTTACCAGCCATATCTAAAATAATGCACAGCCACAGTAAAATGACATCCTTGTCAGATAAAAGATGCATTTTAAGACAATTTCATAGGCAGCAGTCATAAATGAATCACTAGAAGACAGAATATATATATTTAAATGGTTATAGTATAATACATAAATACATATGTCTTTATTAGACTATCGGCCCACTAACCATTTTAAGCACAGCCAAGATTACACCAAATTTACCAAAATATTGCTGACATGTGTCAATAACCCTAGGAATTTTGTATGCGTTACAATGTAGGCTTGTATACATCAAACATTCGCAGACTGCCCCTGTATATTAGAGATATAGGCACCAAACCAGTGGTAAATTTGTAATTTGACATCTATTGGCTCAAGCTATGATTGAATATGGTTAGATGTGAGCTTCACTTCACATAGATGGGAAGCCTGTTTCAGAAAATTGGTTAATTTTGAGGCATGTACCTGTCTCTCCAATATGTCCTGTTTTATGTGGCAGAGGAGGTTTAGGTCCTTAGAATGGTTATTGTGAAGCCTGTGCCCTGGCCCAGCAGTCAAGGAGCCTCAGTCCTCACCACTAACACCAGAGAGAGCATCTCATATATGAGGACATGATAACAAATACACACAGTAAAGTGCAATTTCCCCTAAGAGCACACTGAGATCACAGTCAGTCCGGAGCTGGTAGCTCCCTTGCTCTAAAGGTCCCCAAGAAGACTCCCCACTGGTACAGCTATAGGGTCAGATCTCAGCCTAGTGGGCAAGCTAAAACCTCTAGCATCCACTCTGTCCAACCAGTGCTTCATGTCCCTGCCCAAGCAACTGACACACACACACACACACTCTGAGATAAGTTTATACAACCACACAGACACTTCTGGGGAAGACTGGCACAGGTTCTCCAGCTGTGCCCCTTTTACCCAGCCTACATGGTAGTACCAGCTGCCACCACCCACTAATAATTATCAGCTACTCAAAGGCCCTATAAATCAGTGGTACTGTTCTGACATCACAGAAAATCACTTAGTCTAATATTTCTAGTCCCTAGCTATTTCTAAAAGAAAACACAAGTCTAAGATAACTTACATCCATAGCAAGACAGTGCTGTGAGCTGGATGATCAAGACAAAAATGCTTAATGCCTTCTGATTCTCTCTGTTTAAATTACTATTTTCAGTCCTGATTCCCATTACATCATTTTTTACACTTTCCTGGTGTTCCCAGGCTACACATTAACTACATTTACATTTTTAACACCTCAGTGTCTTATCTTGCAACTTGTCAGGAAGCATAGCAATAAAATGTTTGCATGTTTAAATCTAGCAATGTAACTCTTGGTTAAAACAATAGAAAGAATGTCTTCATCTAGATGGACTGGAGATGACTTTAGATCAAAGGGTCACAACATGCTTTTACTGGGTCAGTAGAGAGCACTGTTGCCACATTTTTTTACCAACATTTTTTTTCATTTAAGTAAACAAGTCTGTAGTTCAACATTCATATTTACAAATGATAGAATTACGTATAAAATCCTATCTGGCTAGGCTGGCAGCCTTCACATTTATTTCTGATTCTACTTGTTTTGTAGATATGCAAAAATTCATCAGTTTGGGATCAGAGGATGCCTTATAGATTGGGCATAGATCACCTTATAGCAGTCTGTATGAGACTCAGTACAGGGATAGGGCTTTAAGATGGTCTGCAGAGGACTTGTTGCTTACTCTTGTATTCTTTTTGTGAGGAATCTCTGGTTCCTCAAGGTGTTTCAAGTACCTGGTAAGGTTCATAATTTCATATGTGTTTACTAGGCTGACATCTACAAGGGCTGTTTTAAGCCTAGCCATGCATCCCAAATCTCTGACAAGTTCTGATACCCTTGAGAAGTGTAAGCAGGGGCTTTGGAGATGAAACATTTACAAGCTAGGGCCTGGGAGATGAACCATTTACAGGTTGCCTGTGTCCATTAGAGACATAGGTGTCAAACCAGGGATGAATTTCATGTTCCCCATCCAGTTGTCCAGGTTGCACTTGAATTAGGTTAGGAAGGAACTCTGCTTCACATGGATAGGGAGCCTGTTCCAGAGCTGGAGTAATCTCTGGGATAAATACCTGTCTCTCCAACAAGTCCTATTTATATCACAGGCAAGGATTAAGTCTTTAGAATGGGTAATTCTGGTGCTATTTGTTTTCCAGATATGCAGAAGGTCCATCAGTGTGGGGTCTGACAATGCCCTGTATGTCTGGCATAGATCTCCTCTCAAAAGCATGTAAGAGACAGATACAGGGATGAAGTCCTGAGGTGGTCTGCATAGGACATTTTACTTATGCCCTGTATTCTTCTAGTGAGCATCCTCTGTGGACATTCCAATTGTTGGATATGCCTGGTTAGGTACATACCAAAGGGGCATTGTACTCAATGACAGGTCTGATGAATGCTGAATACAGTGGAATAATGACTTCCTTGGACTTAGATGCCATACCTTTGTTTACAAGTTGCACAACATAGAATGATTTAATCACTACTGTAGACAAGTGATGGTCAAAGGCTAGATTACTATCTATGTGTGTCCCTACATCCCTAAATACTGGGTCAACTCTAAGGGATGTGTTGTCAATATGATAGTTAATAGGGGTGAATGACTTACTGAAGGATACTATTATGCATTTCTTGGCATTTAGTTTTAGTCCATGGCTCTGACTCCAGTTGTTTGTCTGTGTCAGCCCCTCCTGGAGAACATGTGTGTAAGTGTGGGATTAAATGACAGCTCCTAATTTGCAATCAGTTGCAAATTTAGTCAGCCAAAGACAACTGACACTGGCTTTGACTTCAGGGAAGTAAATGCCAAAAAGGAGCAGTCCAAGGACTGATCCCTGAGGACTTCACTTGTGACTGTCCTCTTTACTGAGGTGGACTCCCCAATTCTAGCTTCCTGGATCCTGTCTGTGAGCCAGTTGGCTATCTACCAGGTGACATATCAGTTTGTACCTAACCTCTTGAGTTTGTCAACAATGCCTGATTGGGGTATTGTGTCAAATGCCTTGGCCAGGTCAAGGTAGGCAGTGTAAACCATTCTTCCCTCACCCATTGCTTTGGTGACCTTCTCAAAGAAGTCCACTAGGTTGAGTAGGCATGATCTGCCCTTGACAAAATCAAACCGGGTTGGGTCCAGTGTCTGGAGGTTTACTATATCACTATTGATCATTTTCATGATAATTCTTTCCATGCCTTTACATATAAGATGATTGAGACGTATGGGTCTGTGGTTTCCAGGTTCTGTAGATGGCCCACCTTTGTGAAGAGGGATGACTGTTACTGTTCCATTCATGAGGCACAAAGCCTGTTTGGAAGCTATAGTTAAATAGCAATTCTAAACGCCTTGATATGTCATGTTTCATACTATTTAGAAGACATCCTGGGATATTATTTGGTCCCATTGATGTAGTGTTTTTGGCCTTAGAGACAGCATTAAGGACCTATTCCCTAGTGATAGCAGAGGGAGTTATATTTGATGGTATTTCCTGAGGGAAGGTTGAGGTGGAGAGACAGGTAAAGTTGGAACTGAATTTATTTGCCAGTAGGTTTGCTATATTTTCTGGCTCAGTGTAAGTGGATCCATTTACAATGAGCTCTGCACACAATTGTGTATTGCCTTTAAGGCTGCAGACATAACTAAAGAATGCCTTGTGGTTGTCCTTGGCCTGGGAGGCCAAATTCAACTCAAATTTGGCTTTGGTAGACTTTATTTTCCCTCTGATGTGTTTGTTTAGTTTGATGAGAGTGCTTTTATCCTGCTGGGTGCATGTTGAAGGATGTGTGGTAATCCATGACTGGTTGTATGACAGCCAAGTATAATGGAACAATGACACCCTTGCGTCTGGATGCCATGTCCTTACTTATAAGTTGTGCAGTAGACACACAGTGGTCAAAGGTCAGGTTACTGTCAACATGTGTTCCCAGATCCCTGAACACTACATTTAGAGGTGTTATTATCAAAATGGCAATTTCCAGTGATAGCCATCTTTATGTGGTGAAAAGGGATTTTTTTGTGGAATTCTGTTTCCATTGTTAAGGAAGCATTTACAATTTGGTTATTTCAATAAGCAGGATTAATCTTTAGTTTGTTTTATTTTTGAATGTAACTAGGTGCAATAGCTGGTCTGAAGACACTCTTCAGATGTGACCTGGCCACCAGTAGGTCTATAAATGAGTAAAATAATGCAGTAGGTATGCAAACGGCATCACTAAAACAGCTATACGTAAAGGCAGGAGTACAGGATATAACATATATGCACAAGCTATCACAATTCCAACATGAAGACATTGAGACAATATCAATACATGAAATCATCTAACAACTAACTATTTCATATACTAAAGAACAGACCATCAACTTTATCTGTGTTGTCATAGTGATATACATACAGTAATAAATTTGACATATAGGGAGAAGATATGATATGTACAGTGAGCATTATAATGTATAGTAGGAAGTGTACAGATGTATATAAAGATACATAAGGAAAGAAGTAGAAGAGGCAAAAGGTATCAAAAGTGGAGGAAGGCTGGAATTTTAAGACAATCCCCCAGATTCTGCAAGCCTTGCACGGTGTGCAGGATTAATACAGGAGCTCAAGCAGGCAATATGTCTGCCATGCGATCCAGGAATAACCTGTAGGGGCGTGCACGAGCGCTGCTGCACTAGTCCTGCATGGATTCAGCCCCTGCATGCAAATTACCCCATTTGCAGGAGAAATCCATGCAAATCAGGTGAATTTGTGATCCAGGAAGCTGGAAACCGGCTGTGCAGGACTAGTGTAATCTGCAGAAATGTACCCCGCCAATAACGGAGTATATTTCTGCAAATTACAAACGGAGCCATGACAGCTCCAAATAAAGGGTGGGTATCATGTATAAAGCATGCCAGTGGCCAACTATAAGGACATTGGCATGGAAAACACTTGGAAAAAAAAATCAACTTTTATTTATTTATTTTTTTAGCCGATTTTGGCTGTTTAAGCATAGGGTAGTGGTGTGCAAATGGGAAATAAGAAAATAAACCTAAAATAACCATTCTAACTAAAATCACTATTCTGTCATTATACTCAATGGCAGACAGAAGACAACATGGACAGTGAATAGTGGTTGCTAAGGGAACACTCAGTGTGGGACATGTAACTATGTATTAGCAGGCAATCCTATGCAAATGAGAGGAATGATAGTGAATCCCATATTTCCCCTGCATGCTAGTCATCACACAGCAGTGTAAGAGCAGGAATAGCTTGGTGCAAGCCTAGGAGTTAGCTGACATCATAGGGAGCTGTGTCAGGCATACTGTAAGTGGACTGGAGCCCTGTGGCTCGGGTTTGCTCCTAGCTTAGCACAGCTAAGCAAGGGGGTGGGTCTGATCCTGCCTAGCACTCTTTACATTGCCTAAGCAGGTGTGCATGACATGTACCAGGTTTTAAAGGAAAAAAAAGTAAACCAGGAAATAGCAGCTCTGTGCAAATTTGAGCACTGTGTTTGCACGGTGTGCCCCCGGGCTTAAACAGAAAGGCAATGGGGAGGGAAAACAGCAGTAGGAAGGTAATCAGGGAGAACTAGCATAGCTGGCAGGTGAAATGTATCAGAATCAGCCAATTACACAGGCAGCAGCCCAGCCCAGCCCAGAACAATACTATAAACTATGCAAACACCTTTCCCTCTGTTTTTTCCCATACTCAACACCACCGGTGTATACAAGTGGGGAAATGTTAACAACCAAAACAACAAAATGATAGGGGCTGCAATAGCTATCATACAACAACATGTGGAAGAGGCTGAGGGTGGTGAGGATATGAATGCTGTTGACCTATTATAATTTTGGTCTGTGCGTGTTCCTCATTATGGAGTTCTTGTTCGGGTGTGTGTGCATTTTTGATGGGTGTCATCAGCCATGGATCCAGTGCGTGTCCAGCATCCCCCAGTGAGGAGACAGAGAAGAGTGTACAGACTCAGGGTAACCTACCAGGGGCTACATGAGCTGGAGACAGTGGAGCACTATAGGGTGGAGTGGGACCTGATACAGCAAATTGTTGAGCTGTGCCGGCCACACCTGACACACAGAACTAATAGAAGGGATCCCATCCCAGTGGATAGCAAGGTATGTGTAGGCCTAAGAATACTAGCTACATGTACCTTCCAAAGGCCAACTGGGGATATGATGGGGATCTCACAAGCCTCAGCATCCAGGGTACTCCACCAGTTCCTGGATGCCATGTCAGCACATGCCGGTGAGAACGTATATTTCCCCAACACCCGTGAGGTGTTGGCCAGCAATATACAACTGTTCCACCAACTAGCAGAATATTCTGATGTAGTAGGTGCTATAGACTGCATGCACATATGCATCAAAGCACCACCCGGTGAGCAGGGTATGGTTTACATCAACTGCAAGGGCTTCCCCTCCATCAACTGCCAGGTCGTATGGAATGCCTAGGGCATAATAATGAATGTGTATGCTGGCTGCCCTGGAAGCTATCACAATTTACACATCTGGCATCTGACCCAGCTGTACCACTGATTTGCCAGTTGGGACATCCCTCATGGTCACTAAGTGGGGGATGCTGGACACGCACTGGATCCATGGCTGATGACACCCATCAAAAATGCACACACACCCGAACAAGAACTCCATAATGAGGAACACGCACAGACCAAAATTATAATAGAGCATGTGTTTGGGATGTTCAAGTCATGGCTCCTATGCCTGGACACATCCAGTAGAGCCTTGCAGTACTCACCAGCTACATGTACCCAAATTGTCATCGTATGTGCCATGCTACACAATATGATCCTGCAGAAACAGCTGCAGCAGGAACAGCATGGGGCAGAGACACACAGCCCCCCACCATTGCCAAGGCCTGCACAGGTACAGAGTGACTCGGAGGAGAAACAGCTTGAGCCTGCCCCAGTAGGCAGAAGGAGGCATGCCCAGTATGCCCTGGCCTTGCCAAAGAGGCAACGCATACCACATGCACTGACACAGGAGGGATCCAGGAAATTACACCTCTTTCTGACTCTCACATACAGTAAAAGAGATGCCAAACATGACACTACCTGTGCTCAACCAGGTGTAGGAGTGAACTATGTGCATCTGACATAGGCAGCCCTGCAGCACCACCCTCAATACTGGGGCACCCACAAGATAAGTCATTCAACCTACCGATTGCTGAATGGAGTAGAATGTGCTGTTACCTGTCGGTATGGATGTGAGCATGCAAGAGAATCAGGTGGCTGAATGGTATGCCAGCAGATAGTAGACACCTATAGTGGCACCATGAGATCTGTAAAAAATACTGGTGTCACCATAGTAGCCAGTACTATGCAGGGCGACAAAACCCACTGCAGGAAATGTGCTGGGCCACATGTGTGTCCATATGACTCACACATGCCAGTCAGGGAGGTTCACATACCCAACAACAGTCTCAGCTAGCACATCAGGTGTAAACAAACGCAAACAAAGGCTGTGCTATGGCCTCTGAATGATGCCTATGGATAACCTCCCCCCAGGCCTACACAGACAGACTACAGCAGGTCAGGGAGTGGGATGTTAGTTCTAAAGGGTAGGAAGTCAGAAACTAATATGTAGGTCAATCAAAGCTAAGACCTGTAGTACACTGATATGCCTCTAGTCAGCACAATAGGTTAGAATACAGAATGAAATGGAGTACCTGACATACAAGTACAGTCATAGCAAATGTGTACAAGTGTCAGGTGTGCCCCCCAATCCTATGTAGAAATGTAGAAACAGCCAGGTGTGCACCCCCAATCCTGTGTAGAAATGTAGTTTCAGTCAGGTGTGCTCCCCCACGATCCTGTGTAGAAATGTAGAAACAGTCAGGTATGCCCCCCCATTCCCGTGAAGAAATGCAGAAATAGTCAGGTGCGCCCCCCCCAATCTTGTGTAGAAATGTAGAAACAGTCAGGTGTGCCCCTTCCTCCAATCCAGCGTCGAAATGTAGTAACAGTCAGGTGTGCCCCTCAATCCTGTGTAGAAATGTAGAAACAGTCAGTTGTGCCCCCCCATTCCTGTGAAGAAATGTAGAAATAGTCAAGTGTAACCCCCAATCCTATGTAGAAAGGTAGAAACAGTCAGTTGTGCCCCTTCCTCCAATCCAGCGTAGAAATGTAGTACCAGTCAGGTGTGCCCCCTCCCACAATCCTGTGTAGGAATGCAGAAACAGTCAAGTGTGCTCCCACAACCCTACTTAGAAATGTAGTAACAGTCAGGTGTACCCCCCAAACCTATTTAGAAATGTAGTAATGGTCTGGTGTGCCCCCCAATCCGATGTACACATGTTGTAACAGTCAGGTGTGCCCCCCACAAGTCTAAATAGAAATATAGTAAAATGTATGTGTAGGTATAATACCAGTGGAGCACAGATGCACGGAGGTGGCCAAGGTAGCAAGATAGGTTGTAGCATCTGTACAATATGTAGGTATGTGTGTGTTAGGTTGGTGTGTGTTTCATATTGTGTGAAAGTGGTCAGTATGTATGCATGTTGAGGTAAGGCCTGGTAGCCATTGCCTACTACTGCTGATGACAGGGACAAGTCCTCACAACTGCAGTGGCAAAGACAATACCACCAGTATAACACATGCTAGCAGTAAGCCATTGTAAATGTATGGTGGTAATTTGTGTCACCATCTGAAAGACTGACATGCCATGGCTGTTGGGCTAGATATACAAGCAGTACACAGTGGAAAGTACCCCAGACATACAGTATATATTGTGTCACTGTAAAATGGAGACACCCTTGGAATTGTACATACAGGTATTCATCCCATTATCTGGTCCTGTAGTAGGAGATACCTGTGTTGTCTGCCCGATCACTTGCAGATCACAAAGGAGATAGGATTGATGTATTGGGAAACAACTGATGTACCTGCACATGCCAGCATAACTGGAATGCCCAATGCATATCTGTATGTCAGAAGCAAGTAGTGTCTATAGCACATATGCACCCAGCTCACGTAAACACCACCCACAGGTACCTCTCTGGTCGTATCCCTGCTGTGGGGAATGGGTGCAATATGACCTCACCTGTATATGGCAATAGAGAAAGACTGCAGTATGTAGTTGGGTGCCCCATGCAGGTGTGTCGCTAGCCATAGGTAGCACCCTGCCAGCGTCCACACCACCTGATCAAGACTGACAAATGGTATTGGCATGAACACCTAGCACACCTACCCTGTCACCTCAGGGGAATATACTGTATGGTGGTCTGAGACTGTAGGACTGACAGAATGCAACAGCCTGCCACATCTGGCCTGCATCAACACCTAATTGCCCACATGCCTCTGCCAAGGGACTGTGTCTCACACGTACTGCCAATGCATGTTATGTCATGGGCACCCAAATAACAACACAACACACTCCACATAAGCCAAATGCAAGGTCATGTGGACAAACTACAGTAACATATCCACCATATCCTACTGCATGAACTGTGGACCAACACCAACACACAGCTGTGATGGGGTGATAACCTTAGGGAAAGTATCAGAGAATGTATGCATAATGTATGGAAGAGGATAGAATAACGGGGGGTGGGAATTTGGGCAGCATGGAATGTGCAAGGTCCAACACAAAGCTGTGTGCACACTATCCCTGGCTGTAAACACATAAATGGGTGGCTACATACCTGCCTGTACACCATGCACATAGGCGTAATGTCCTGACTCAGGGCCCTTGCCTCAGGGTAACCTGTGTGAATCTGTATAGCTGTGAGGTATTGCCATAGCAATATAAGGCCATACTGTCATGTCAATGGATGTACAAGTATGGGATCCTCTGCCAGCTCTGTACCAAGGTGTTGAACTGGATACACAGACCCAGCAGCAAGTGTCTGCCGCTCCCCCTCCAGAATGGCATAACTTACCATGAATATATAGGCATCTGCCCACAATACTGCACAAAGCTGCAGTCACCCTTCTCCCCCAAGGCATCGCTGAGAGCAGGAATGTCCACCTGACAGTACATGAGGACAGAAAACATCACAGTGTATAACAGTACACATGTCTGAATATCTCTGCTGACAGTAGTACCATGTAGCTGAAACAGCACAGACAAAATCACCTACAGTACACACTATCCCCTACAAACTTTGTCCCCATATTGCCAAATGATCGATGGATACCCTGCAGAAACAGTTTTCTACCTTTAGATGTACAACACAAAGGGCTGCACTGAAGTACAAACTACCTGGAATCGATCCACACATTCAATACAGAAGGGTATACTGGGCATGCTGACACACTTAGAGAAATGAAGGCAATGTCAGACAACAACATACTGAAAGGTCATACTCAGCATGCTCACACACTTAAACAAATGAAGCCCATGTCTGCAAACAACAGTGGACCATACATATCTGGCAGTTGCAGATGTTAGTGTAGATACTCTTCAGTATGCACCAGTCATGCTTTGCACACACAGTGGATGGGAATTCAGACATATATCCAAGGAAAACACACTATAATAAGCCAAAAGTAGACGTACATAGAAGTGTGGAAGAGAGTGACTGTGACAAGGAGCCATCCATTATGAGGCCTGTCCCACCCAGCACACAGCCAAATGGCTACAACCACATGAGGTCTAAATGTCACTCACTGTAGACATTATGACACCGGTATAGGTTCATAGGTAGGTACTAGGCTATCTGCCTGAAGGCATTTACAAGCCTAGCTGGAATGTGTTGGCATTCGCTGCCCCCTTAGATTAGTTCCCTGTGCCTCTGTCCAGCAGAGCCACTGAAGTGATCCCTGGGGTAAACTTTCTGTTTCCTATCCACTCATCAAGATTTCTCTTGAAGAGTGTTAGCGAGGAGCTCTGCCTAATGTAGATTGGAATCTTGTTCCAGAGCATGGAAAGTCTCTGGGACAGGAATCTATCCCTCCAGCACATCTTATTTATTGTTATGGTGAGGTTTAGATCCCTAGAGCATGTGGCTTGAGGGGATATGGTTTTCTTTAGGTGGAGCATGTCCATCAATTCTGGGTAGGACATGGCCTTCTATGTCAAGCAGAGATCACCTCTGAGTAAGCGGTATGCAACCGAGTACGGCTCGAGTTTCTTCAGTCGAGCTGCATAGGGCATCTGTTTGAGGCCAGTGATCCTCTTGGTGTGGTATTTATGTGGTCTTTCCAGCTGTTCAGGTGTCCTGTAAGGTACATCCCAAATGGGGCATTGTACTCTATGATGGATCCGATAAGTGATGCATAGAGGGGCACAATGACCTCTTTTGATCTGGATGCAAACCCTTTTGTGATTAGGTGGGCCACATAGAAGGATTTTCTAACCACTTTGACAATGTGATTATCAAAGGAGAGATTACTATCTACTTGGGTCTCTAGATCCCTTATTATGTCTTCCGTATTTAGGGGGCTACCACCTATGTGGCAGTTTGTAGGTACTTTGTTTTTTCCAAAGGGGATGACTATGCACTTTTTGACATTTAGCTTGAGGCCATCATTTTGACACCAGGTATCTGTCTCAGTGAGACCCTTTTAGAGGATGTCTGTGTCAGCCAGTGAGTCAATTATAGCCCCTAGTTTGTAGTCGTCTGCGAACTTGGTCAGTCATAGTCCTCCTGTGCTTGCCTGTACCTCTGAGAAGTATATGCCAAACAGGAGTGGTCCTAGGACTAAGCCCTGGGGAATGCCACTTGTAACCGTTTTAGAGTCAGACCTAGCTCCCGCAACTCTTATCACGTGGGTTCTGTCCATGAGCCAGTTGGCAACACATTTCATGACATAGGGGTTTATGTTCAGGCTGGTGAGCTTGTCTATAATACTAGAATGAGGAATGGTGTTGAAGGCCTTTGTGAGGTCTAGGTTGGTTGTGTGTACCACCTTTCCCTTGTCTATAGCATTGGTAACTGTCTCAAAGAAGTCCACCAGGTTTAGGAGGCATGATCTGCCTTTAACAAAGCCAAACTGGGTAGGGTCCAGTGTTTGGAGGTTCCCAATGTCTCTGTTAATGAGATCCATGATGATGCGCTTCATAGCCTTGCAGACCAAGCTAGTCAGGCTTATAGGGTGAAAGTTCCTGGGGTCTGTTGTGGCTCCACCTTTGTGGAGCAGAATAACCATTGCTGTGGCCATTCTATGGGCATGTAGCCTGTGGAGAAGCTGAGTTTGAACAGTGTGCTTAGGTGAGGGGTTAGTTCATCTTTGAGCTCATGTAGGACTCAGCCTGGAACACCATCCGGTCCCATTGATGCTGTGTTTTTGGCTTTGGAGAGGGCTGTTTTAACCTGAGTGTCTGTGATTTCAGCATTATAGACTATGTGGTGAAAGTGCTAGCTATGCAACATGACTGTACAAAGAAGCAGTCATCTAGCAGCTGTATACACGTACCTGTGGAATATATCCCTATGTGTGCCCACAACCTCTAGATGAATGGGTTATGGCCCATGCACACACACTGCCCTCCCCATAGCCCTACAATGACAGGCCTGTTGAGGTCATCCACTTTGAAATAGACCTTTGGGAAAGTTGTAGCCCAGTAATTTCCATGGCACGTCTTATAACTGTGTACTGCTGTAGTGTGATAAACTAGTTAGGTAGGAGTTCTAATCCCAGACATGGTAACTGTGAGTGTGCGTGTATCTCTGTCTGTGTAGAGGGCAATGCTTTTTAGGCTAGTCAAACTCACTACCATTCAAATGCCCTACTTTTGCAAGGCTGCTGATGTCATTCACTGTGAAATGCACCTTTTGAAAAGCTGTAGCCCAGTAACCTCCATGATGCATCCTATAACTGCGTACTGCTGTAGTGTGATATACTTGTTAGGTAGGAGTTCTAATCCCAGACATGACAACTGTGAGTGTATGTGTGTGCAGAGAGCAATGCTTTTTAGGCTAGTCACACTCACTACAATTCAAATGCCCTACATTGGCAAGGATGCTGATGTCATTCACTGTGAAATACACCTTTCAGAAAGCTGTATCCCAGTAATTTCCATGTTATGTCCTATAACTGCATACTGCTGTAGTGTGATAAACTAGTTAGGTAGGAGTTCTAATCCCAGACATGGCAACTGTGTGTGTGTGTGTGTGTGTGTGTGTGTGTGTGTGTGTGTGTGTGTGTGTGTGTGTGTGTGTGTGTGTCTCAGTCTGTGTAGGGAGCAAAGCATTTTGGACTAGTCACACTCAGTACAAAATAAATATCCTACTTTGGCAATCCTGCTGATGTCATTCACTGTGAAATACACCTTTGGGGAAAGAGTACTCCAGTAATCCTTGTAGTGTGATATAGAACTCTGGTAGGGGTTTTATTCCCACACATGGCAGTTGTGGATGCTTTTGTGTGTGTTTCTATGTCTGTGTAGGGAGCAATACATTTTAGGCTCGTCACACTCACTGCAATTCAAATGCTTTACGTTGGCAATTCTGCTGATGTCATTCACTGCGAAATACACCTTTGAGGAAGGAGTACTCCAGTAATCCCCGTGTCACGTCCTATATCAGTGTAATGTTGCAGTGTGATATAGAACTCTGCTGGGGGTTCTATTCCCACACATGGCAATTGTGGATGTTTTTGTGTGTGGTTATATGTCTTTGTAGGGAGAAATGCATTTTAGGCTACTCACAGTCACTACAATCCAAATGTCATACTTTGGCAATCCTGCTGATGTCATTCACTGTGAAATACACCTTTGGGGAAGAAGTACTCCATTAATCTCCATGGCACATCCTATAATTGCGTAGTGCTGTAGTGTAATAAACTAGTGAGGTAGGAGTTCTTATCCCAGACATGACAGGTGTGTGTGTGTGTGTGTCTGTGTTTGTTATTCATATTCTGTGGGAAGATGGTTATGAGTGTGTAACAACTGGACTCAATGTAGTGCAGGTTTTGCAAATTTTTTATATGATGGCCCTAGTTTATAATGCAATGTCCACTGTACAGGGATAACAGATGTAAAATAGGCAAGAGTCTGGGGTGCAAATCCATACCCCTACATGTGACAACAAGGCCAGGTGAACAAAGTTAGCAACCCTTGTATTACCAGAGAACACCCTCAACCCATGTCTCATATATACACACACACTTGCCTAGACAACAGCCGCTATGTTGGTAGCACCCTGCATATTGCCCACTGATAGTAAACATGGTGTGATTGCAGTGGGCTACAGAGGGCATGGCACCATCTCCATCAGTCCAATAGGCACGTACATGCAGACAGTGCACCCTTCTTATGTTCCCCACTGGACATCTGCAACACCTGTGGTGCCATCAAATGTGACCCACAAAGGACATACCATGCCTGTAAAGCATGCCCTGTATGGACAGATGCCACTGACACCAGGGAATACCTGTATAATGCTATAAATGTAGGTGCAGGGTCAACTTGCTGTCCATTAACAGTTCCCGCCACATGAGGCCAGGACTGGCACATCTGATAACAATCTGTGTACACAACATGGGCCAGACACCCCAGGTATGGTTCCATATGTCACTGTACATGCATGCAGGAGGTGTGCACATCCTAGACACCATCCATGTCATGGACTACGGAACACATACAAGCAAGCAATGCACAGCATTGGCCACATGCAATAGTTACCCAGGTGACTGGATGGTGAATACAATACCCACCTGAGTGGGCAAATCCAAACACTACACCATTGAGCCACACTGCAGACCATTGTCATGTCACCTGATGCCAAAGTATACCCTTCACCTAGCCTTGTACAGCCATCTGGCACAGTCGACCACTATACACACGTGAAGCAATGCACCCATGCATGTCAGTACTGGCACCCCGTGTCTGTGTGTGTGTTGTATGATGTCTATGACCACATTCACACTCACTACAACCCCTATTGGTGTACTGAAGCATGCTGTCTGTCAGACACCTCAGCATACCCTTTGCCCATATAACCTCTGTATGACCCCTGTGGTGTATGTGATACCTGCACAGTAACTGTGTTGTGGCAACCTAACTAGTGATGATTTTTATTCCTGGCCCTACCAAGTGAGTCAATGTGTATGCATCCCTGTGAGAGTGTGGCTGTGTTGACGGTGACACCTGTTCATGTGGACAGGCACATGTACTACACCTACCGTATAGCTACCATATCACTGTTGCAGATGTCACTCACCATCACATATACATTTGGAAGGCTGCTTAACATGTAACCTATGTGGCACATCCAATAACTGCATAGACATGTGATAGCACTACATAGTCGTCAGGGGTTTGATACCATGTACTGGTAGGTGTGTGACACAAACATGTTTAAGTTTTAATCTCCCAACCCTCCCTGACTTATCTTTGCCTCTGTCTGCCTCTCTCACTCAATCTCTGGTGGATGTGGAGACTTATACCTGCTTTGCTTAGGCAGCAGCATGTGTATTATAAGTGATGCGCATGATCAGCTGATGGCCTCTGCATGAATTGCAGCCCGCCTATAGCTGATTGCATGTGGAACAACTGTGGTAACATTCCCATAGCCAATTGCATGGAAACACACTCCAATATCTAGGAACATCATGTTGGTGTTGGGCCTTTTCATTCACTGTGAGCAGGAACTAGATATGCTGTTTGGCAAACAGCATCACAGATGGATTGGGGATTTACCTCTAACAACATACACTGTGGAAACAGGCCAACACACAGGAGGAGGATGTGTCTGGCATGATTATAGACTGTAGGTGCTGCTATACTGCAATTGGAGTAATTGGAGTAATGCTGGTTTAACAGGGTGTGTGTGGATATGGCTGTCCTATATGTTTTAATACCTGTCATGTCAGTGCTATGTTTATGAGGAAGCCCCCATCCGTAGGGTCATCTGCAGACTGGGCAGTATGTGGTGCCTTTTTTTCTTGTGTTTCCCACAGAGCACCTATCTGTGAACTGCAGAAGATAGTGTGAGGATTGCAGTCTGTAGGTGGTGACAGCCGTGAGAGTTACTGACTTCATATCCCTCAAAGGACATATGTTGCAACAAACCCTGTTACAATAGTAAATGTATGAGATTATCACAGCAACTTGTCAATGTTGCCCCTGTGTTTGTGCCTCCAGCTACAACTCTGTCAACCTTTGTACATATGTCATGCAGTATGAGGTGCATATGTCCTGTACACCATATTTATTGGCATCATATCTGATAAACCAGTGAGATAGACTGCTACACATATGTATAGTAGGGGTTATATTTGATGACATAACCTGGACATTCTGTGGTTGTGTGTACAGTACTGAGGTGTGTGTACTTATGGTGATTGTCAACAGTGTGTGTATTGTTAATATGTACCTTGGCCTGTGTACAGACTGTGGTAGATGTCATTGTTCTTGGTCCTGTTCTATCTGATGATACATGCTGCTCCATTGTGTGTTACCCTATTGGCTTACATGTTTGTAGGGCCGAACACACACATGTCCCATACCACAGACAGGCATCGGACCACATTGTGTAGCAGCCCAGTATATGTAGGGTTAGTGTTTGAGTGGCAGATATGAGGATGGTGTTGTACAGATAGTCCATATACTGTAATATTACACTAGCTTACCATATGTGGCTGTGGCTGTGTTCACATTGGTTATGGTTATGCACTTTCACACAGGTGCCTGTTACTCTGTGCTGTGGCATGCCTGTAGAGCCTGCTATATATGCAGGGACATGTGTATTCCCCTTTAGGAAATGTAGGCCAGTGTTGAGCCAGTCTGCCTGTAGCCTGCACAGTGCTTTGTTACATGCTTAGCAGCTTACTGTACTTACCCAGTGAGATGCCATATCCAGATACTTGCCAGATGTACTGCTGCCAGGCCACCATAACAGTCATGTATGTCAGACAAAGCAGTGGGATGTTGTACAAATGTATGTCAATAACTAGTGGGTATTATGTGGCCATGGCACCTCTGTACCAGCGGTTATTATGTTTCAGGACAAATGGGTGTGTGAATGCATAACCTATGGGGGCAAATGTATACCAGCAGTTACGTGTTATACCCATCTACATGGCTGGTAACATCTACATTGTCAGGCTTGGTCCACATGTCTTGCACTTAGGGGTTCTGTGTATTTCTCTGGACTGTCCAGAGTAAGTTAGACTAGTCCACATATATTGGCCATATCTCTGCTTTAGTCCACAGGAGCATTAGTGTGCTAGTACTGTACTATGATGTCCTTAGGATGTTTGTCAGTAGCCAATGGTGCACATGTTAAAAGAAGATGTGACCTCCCACACACACCATGTCTGTGAAGACAATCCTTATTACAGTAGCAATAGTCTGCAAATATACCTGCAAAACATAGCTGGCATCCCCTTGCATTACGAAGTTGGGACTATTGGGGCTGAGGTAGGGCTTCACTCCATGTTCTGGACATATTTAGAACATATATGTATATCTAAGTATCCATATATCTATATAGATATATACACATATACATATCGACATACATAGATATGTATATGTATATATATATATATATATATATATATATATATATATATATATATATATCTATATATATATACATATACATATAAACATATATATATATATATAAATATATATATATATATATATATATATATATATATATATATACATATACATATAAACATATATATATATATATATATATATATATATTTATATATATATACAGAGCAATATATGTCTACACATATACAGATAGAGATACATATGCACATATACGTATGGGTATCTACATCTATATTGACGGTAGTAGGTATATCAGAATAGATATGTATGCACATACAGTTATAGATATCTACATATATACCAACATAACTAAGCATAACTGTACACATAGGATGTGCATACATATATAGCTATATACACATATAGCTATATATACATATATGTATATATATATATATATATATATATATATATATATATATATATACATACATACATACAAAGAGATGTACACAGGGCCATACATATGTTGCACTACACAGATGTGTATACAGACATATGTATGAGTATACATGCGTATGTTCGTGTAGACATATGTAAACCTATTATATCTATATAACCATATTCCAGTCATGTGTAACCTCACAGTTGTGTATACCCTCCCAGATGTATCTCACTGTATGTATCTGCTATGTGTACATTATGATAAAACAACATATGTGATGCAACAGTCATATTAATAACAAGGACTACACAATTTAGTAAGTAAAGGCAATTATTCAGTACTACTCAATATGTATATTGACAGCTATATTGGTAAAAAAAAAACTGTCTTCACAGTTGTCATGGAGTAGTGGTTAAGTGTTATGACTTTAGTGTACAGGGACCTGGGATCAAGGGCTGTACATTTTGTTGCTGGGTAGAACAAGGGATGTCAGATACAGAGTGGTTACGGCAGTTTTGAGCAGCTTTAAGCGCATTTGTGTGGGTTTGTGCAAAGCTAAGTGGTGCTAAGCTATGAGTAAACGTATGGGCACTTACACAGTGTAGGCTTCGCTTACCAGTGTGCAAATCAGCTCAGCTGTTATATTGCAGCAATGCTGATACTTGCTAAGCATGGCTTAGCCCTGGTAACCAGGTCACACCACCCAGTCTGATAACATAGCAAGGTAATGACATCTGTAATAAGTGTATGTAATGCCATGTACAATACATGCACCTATGTGCTGTCATTAGAGTTGCAAGGGGTGTGAGTGTCATGTGTGGGACACAGATGTATATGAGGCCTGTACAGCACTGTTATCTGTGTGGGTATGCATAAACACAGTTCTGCCTGTGGCTGCCCTACACAGGTGTTTATGGACAGCTGCAGACCATACCTTCCAGGATGTGCAGTTCACTGCCTCCAGCCATGGACATGTGGACTGTGCCTGCCAGGGGTACCATGGGCATGTCCAGGTACAGGACTCAATGTGCTGCTCTCACCTGCTGATGACAAATTTCCGCTGGTATCAGGCCCCTCCTGGGACTGGCCAGGACCATGTGCATGTGGCCTGCTGTGGTGTGGTGCGGACAGCACCCCCTGCTACTACGGGAGCCCCTTGGTGTTCTACATATACACGCTGCCTATCAGCTGTTGGTGTTGCTAGCCTACATCCACATGTCCATTGCTGCACTCCCACCACAATTTCAAGCACGGACGGACTATGATTGATGAGGGCCATCATCTCACCAGACTGTCTATCCATGAACTCAGTTAATGCACAGATGGTACCAGCCAGTTCACGGGCATTGTCATTTGCAGATTTAAGAGCAGCCCTCTGCAGCTTCAGGCCCTGTCTGGTGTAATGTTCTATATGTGCCTGCACCTCCATGACAGCCTGAAACATGCACCTGCTGGTACCAGCTATGCTGCCTCTGCCAGCAGCATTATGTCCAACAACCCCATTATGAGCACTCTGGGGCATTTGCCTATGTGGCACCCTGCTGGACATCCAGCTATGCCTGCTGTGACAGCAGACAGTAGGCATGCTTGCCACACTTTCCTGTGTACTGCCACCAAATGCCAGCTGTCCCTCCGCTATGGCCACTGGTGATGGGGTATGTATAGGCACTGAAACTGTGTGTGGGGTTGGGATGGCTAAAAGGGGGATGTCAAATGTTGGCACAGTGTAGGCCCCTGACAACCCCACCTGTGCCTCAACAGTACTATCATCATCTTCATTGTCTGTATGGACACCAACATCAGATTGCATGCAGGAGGGACCCTGACTCACCTCGCCACCTGTGGGGGAAAACAATAAACTCACTTTAAAACCTATACAGCACTGCCTAACAGTACACACACACACACACACACACACACACACACACACACACACACACACACACACACACACACACACACATGCATGCACACACACACACACACACACACACACACACACACACACACACACACACACACACAAACCCCCTCCATAATCCCTATCTGTCCATGGCTTTACAGGCAGTCCCATGTATATGTCCATGTGGTACCCCATCCTGCATCACACTTGTTAACATACACACATTGATACCACTCATTAACATATCAGTCCTCTAAATGCCTACACAAGTGGTCACAACACAAGACCTGTTACTACATTACCTGCCTGACCTGTGTGTATTGGTTTTACATGGCTTCACTGCTGTCATTCGGTATGCACCCTGTGTATGTCCAGACATCATGAGTATGGCCCCTACATGTGTGGGCTACTATGTTCTATCCATATTATCACACACTGGTGTGTCATGTGTATGTAGTGCTCAGTACATGCCAGATATGCTGCTCATTCAGCCTATCATGTGACAACTGTAATATATGGATACACTCCTTGGTGTTGACTAGTACTTCTCCAATGCATCTGTAGTGCTGCATACATGGGCTGTAGATGACCTCTCTGCTGAATGCAATATTAAGGGTGTATCTGGTGTCTAACTTCCCTCTCGATGCCTGTTCCATGCTACAGACAATATTATACTATCAGCTGTCCTGTGATTACACACATGGCAAGTATTCCTGGTGTGTAATGTGACAGTCCATGTACTGCATGATCCCAGAGGGAGGTAGTGCTGTATGAACACCCCACAATCACACATGTACATACATGGCCAGCCACACACACACACAAACATGCACACAAGCATCCTACAAGCATCAACCTCCCAACACTTCACCAGAGTGACCCTACAGACAAACTAACTACCCACCAGGATGCACACACACACACACACACATACAGGTGAGGTTGCACAATTATAATACACACCGTCCTCCTATTACCCCTCTGTCAACATGCATAACATATGTTACCTGACAACATGCAGGGCAGCTATAGTCAATCCATGTTGGCAATAGTATACATGTGTGTGTGATGCATGTGCTGTGTCCATGGCTCCCAACTGCCCCGAGTTACTCAGTCTTTACCAAGTTTTGGGGACCAAATAATGGGGTGCCACGATTCCCGAGTGGCACCCCTTCATTTCCGATTTTATTTCTTTATTTTTTGCACTTTTTCATTTTTCACGCTTTAGCTGATGTCATCGCGTATGTGATGACATCAGCTCATCAGGGCTACCACCAGCTTGTCAGAATTGAGCTCACAATGCATGTATTTCCAGATTTCCAGATGTGGTTCGAATGCTTTGTGAGCGGGAACGGATTTAGAAGGCTCACCTGTCGCTTCGCAAGGATTTATGTTATTTAGAAACTTTGGCTGCTGTATTTAGAAGGCTCGCTCCTCCTGGCTGAAGGATTTATTTTATTTAGAAGCTCGCCTGGCTGTTAGCTGAATGTTTTAGAAGCTCTGGCTGTGTGGAACAGATTTAGAATGTTCGCCTGTCACTTCGGCAAGGATTTATTTTATTTAGAAGCTCTGGCTGTATTTAGAAGGCTTGCCTCCTGGCTATTTCAGGTCTGGTCAAATGGAAAGGATTTATCTGAACAGAAAGAAGTAAGTTGAATGTAGTAGTAGGGTGTGTGTGTTTGTGTGAGGGTGGTGTGTGCCTTTTCATTTTGTTGAAGGTGCCTGTGTTATTTAGTTGTGCAGTACAGCAGGGTGTTCAGGTGAGCAGTTGTACAATGAACTTAACTGGGTGATTCTTAGTCATGTAAATTCTATTTCATGTGGTGAAGTTGTACAAACTACTTAACTGGGTGATTCTCAGTCATGCAAATTCTATTTTATGTGATCCGGGGCTATGCATTTTGTACATGAATATGAAGCATATTAAATTGGAGAGGTATAAGTCACCCTATCTAAGCAGAGTAGATTGTACTTCAGAGCAGCATGACTACAAATTACACTCAGGCTTAAAATCATGTCCCCCATCCCCACTTCTATATGTCCCTGCCGTATGGCACCATTGGCTATACCCAGTTGACCTATTCATTTGATGGGGTATGGAATGGACATCCCTGGCCTAAGCAAAAGCCCTATAGTCCAACAAGTGTGCTGTATTATACAAGGCATATAATTTAAAGTCAGGAAGGTGTATCAAAGAAAACATGTATGTTTCTTGTTTTGTGTGCAAGGGGCCAGTGATTTGAAAACAGTATCCACCACTGAACAAATGCATTTTCCTTGAATTTGGTGTGGGTTTCAATGCTGTTTCAATGAATGTGAGTTTTAAGGGCAGAAACATTTTAATGCCAAGTCTATTTTCATTGGTAAACATGCTTCTTGGGAAAGTTGAGGCACTTTCCCAGAAGTTTGAGCAAGGTACAAGAATGGTCAATACCTCCAGTATGGCAGAAACACCAAATCAAGGACTTAATTTACCCTGTTCTCATAATAGAAGTGCAAGTCCGAGTACCAACTATGTGTAGCCTTGTTTACCTTCAAGAAGTATTAGGGAAGGGACACAGGAAGTTATCATTGCTCCCAGACAAGAAGTGAATGTAGTAGGGGAGCGTTCTGCTGGTAACAATGTTTCCAATCCTGTCAATAGCATCCCAAGCATGGCTGGTTTTCTGGATCATAATAACTTCTTTATTCACACAGTGAACGACCAAAATGGAGCCAACCAACGTTGTGATGTGAGTAATATAACTGATTTGCTTAATGCATTTGACCAAAAACTTTTTAAATGTCGCAAACTGCAGCTTGAAGTTGCCTATCTAACTGAATGTTTAGACAAGAAAATCATTCCCAAAGGGCTTAGACAGTGGCGCTTCCCTGCAGGTTTAATTGCTGAATCTGTTTTTCATAAGGAACTTTTAGCATTATTTGACAGGCAAGCAGCTGAATTCATTAAAACTTTGGTTCATTTTTATAATACTGAAATTGCTACTTTTAAAACTGAACTTGAAATAATGGAACATTCTATTTGTGGGGATCACAACTTTGAACAGTATAAATATGACTATTGCAGAATCTATTCAAGTATTGATGCTACCATTAACAAATTGTTAGCCACCAAAAAGAAAAAAATGACAGAGATGTACAGGCTTATGTCCATAACAAGGCATACCCTGCCCCCCCAGTCACCCACATGAATGGTATTCAAGATTATACGGGTTCTAGACCTGATTTTGTACCTAACAACAATGGTCCCAATAAATCCTTTCACCATAATGCTCATCTGGAAGAACCTTTACGTAGAAGTGAAAGAATAAGAAATAACCAAACACAACTTAACCAGCAGCAGTTGAATGATGTTAATGGCTCTAGTTCAACTGCTAACAACCAGGTTTTTCAAGTGGACAGGGATTCAAACCACAACAACCAGAACAATCAATCGAACCTGAGATGGCAAGGGAATTGGAAGAACAATCGGAGGAACAAGAGGAGGAGATAACACCAATTGCACCTAATGAACCAGAAATTTTATTGAGCACACACAGTGACTTTAAAATTTTCAACTATACTGCTTTAACTGTAGAGCAAAATATGGTTGATTTCTTTGCTAAAGATCTTTCCTTTGTCCCCCATCAGAAAACTAATTTTGTAAAAATGATAGTTGATCTTAAAATGTATGTGCACAAACTGAATTTAGCGGTTCTGATGGGGACCAATTCTACACTTGTGAACTCTCTACGAGTTTCTAGTTTGTTTAACCCCCCACTTGTACCCACATTAATGTCCTTTGAAAAAATGTGTGAGATAGATTTAAGGAGACTATCAGATAATGATACGCATGTTAGATTAACGCAGACTAACATTATTTCTGAGGACAAACAATACATCGACTTGATACACAATTGTGGTATTAGAGTTATAAAGCCGAACAAGGGAGGGGGCATGGTGTTTATGAATCAGTCTAACTACATTAGTAAGATGCGTGAACACATGGATTCTGAGGTATATACCCCTGCTAGTTTACATCAGGTTAATACTGCATACAGGCACATTAGAACTGCTCTTGACGATTTATTTCTGGAAGGGTCTATTGATATAGACACCTTTCAATATCTTTCTATGGCAGCACCTAAAATTCCTAGTATTTTTGGGACTCCAAAACTACACAAGGATATCAGGAACCCCCCTTTTAGACCCATTGTTGATGGTAGGGGTTCGATTACTTTTGCTTGTGCTAAATTGGTAGATAGTATTCTTAAACCACTTATTAACCAGGAGTTACAAATATGCCATGATTCATGGAGTTTCCTGGATAATATTAACAACTTGGAGTATAAGGACAACAACATTTTTGTTACGATTGATGTAAAAGATCTATACACTGTCATCCCCCACCAATTGGGTATAGAATGGGTGAGAGAATTTATGTTGTCCAAGAATGTAGGGCATGATAAAATATGTCTGGTAGAAACACTTTTGAATCTGATTCTTTCTAATAACTATATTATGTTTGACAAGAATATATTTTTACAAAACAAAGGGATAGCCATGGGGTCCCCATGTGGTGCCAGTTTCGCCAACAGTGTCATGGCATATTGGGAACATAATTTTTTGTTCCCTGATAGCGTTTTTCAGGAAAATGTGCTATGGTACACCAGATACCAAGACGACATGTGTCTGGTATGGCAAGGTGACATCAAACTGATCGAAGGATTCATACAACATATTACCAACAAAACCAATTTTCTTGAATTCACTTATCAAGTAGGGGTAGATAGCATAACATATCTTGATGTACAACTGATTAATTACAGGTATAACAAGCAGTATAAAGCTACCATTTATAGGAAACCTACCTACTCTAATGCCTTCCTGCACTATACTAGTGAACATCCATATCACCAGAAAAGGGCAGTTGTTAAAGGCCAGTTGGTGAGAGCTGCACGGATGGTTACTGAAGATGTTGACTTTGACTTAGAATGTAAGAAGATGAAGTCCATGTTCACAAGTAGGGGGTATCCTATCAAATTATTTTTAGAAACCCTTACAGAAGTTAAAGATAAGAGATCCACAGGTTGGTTTAAACCTATTTTAACTAGTAGAGCATATAAGGATGGTATTACTACCAATACTAATCTAATTACACGACAGCATGACAAAAACGATGAAAGTGTCACGTTATTACATCTCAGTTTCCTATCTACTTTTTCAGCTGACACGGCAAGAGTCAAAGAGATTTTTATAAAAAATTGGGCATTAATTTTGGAAGAACCGTCCACTTGTACTAAGTTAGGTATCAGACCCCGCTTCACTTTTAGAAGGGGTTTTAACCTTAAAAATCTGTTGGAAAGGCATAAGAATGAGCATCTAGGTACGAACAAGTGGGTACATAAAGGTATGCATAAATGCGGGCATTGCACACAGTGTAAACACATTCAAGTGACTACTGACATAAATATTAATAACAAACACTACACAATAAATGGCTCCTTTAATTGCGAGTCCAAAGCTGTAGTATATGCAGCTTGCTGTCAGGTTTGTCCCTCATTTTATATAGGTAAGACCGAGCGGAAACTAAAACAAAGAATATACGAGCATTGTTATTCTGTTAGTAAAGGTGATGTTAACAATGCTCTTGCTCGGCATATTTTACAATTTCCAACACATGAGTTTTTATTTTTGGTTGTACACCAAACACTTTTAGACCCGAGAGGGGGGCCTTGGCAACTTTTATTAGAACAAAATGAGTTGTATTGGCAAATCAAAACGGCTGCATACATTTTCCCTGGTTTAAATGAATTTGTGTCTATTAAAAGTGTGTTAAAATTAAAAGCTTTAAATAGATAACATATTAATTTTGCATAAAAGATTTCGAATTTGATACTGTACCTTTTTGTTGATTAAGTTGGAAACATAGTAACATTTACACAGTTTTATATATATAAAAATATGGACTTTGTTTTTGGTCATATATTCAGTATTATTATGATCAGATTTTAGTCTTTAACCGGCATGCAATTAATTATTTATTTTTTACATATTACATATTACTATATATTTTTTATGTGTCTATATTTAGCTAAATATCTTACTTCTTACAGTAAATTTATGTCATTATCACATATTATACATTTTCAGTTTTGCCCTAGTAGCTTTTTAAAATGTGATTTTTTAGTATAACATTTACACATGTTATACATATATATTTAATGTTATTTATAAATTGAGTATTATGTACTTAACATTGTAACATTTTAGAGCAGGTTTCATACTGTTTAAATATTGTACTTTTATCTGGTTTTATTTTTATTGGTTGATTGAATGACTAATTGATAATTAACTACAAGCTATATAAGCATCAGTTTTATGTTGTTCTGGGTCTGAAGAAGGTGGAATATTTTTACCACTGAAAGCGCTTACCATATTAAAGTTTTTAGTTGCTTTAGCATTACGTTATTCGTATTTGCTTATTTCAGCTTTCTCCTACCATTCAACTCGTTTTTCTTTTGATTTTTAGTATTTTCGTTGTGAGACAGTGTTGTTTTGTTTAGCAGATGTCTATTGTTTATGCATTGGGCTGTAAAATGTAAAAATAAAATCCAAATAATCACTGTATTAGTAAAGCAGTATGCACGCATTAGTGTTTATGGTAAATGGATGAAATTGCCAGGTAATGGGACATTGGAATGGCTGCAGGGGGACTCTGGTGCCATATTTTGGTTGTCTGTTCTTCAGTTTGCATTTGAAAGTTGGTATCAAACAATCCTATTGAAGTGGGTGACGTTATGTAATTATATATCCAAATTTTATGTTAATCAGCGTACAGATTTATACCTATTTTTCATGGGCCTTGTCCAGATTTTTGATGTTTCCAGGTTGAGAGGTATGGCTGTGTCACTAGGTAAAGCCCCTTCCCCTGTATACCACTGCACCCATGAACACGATATTTCTGTTCACCTGTTTTTCACCCTGCCATGTACTGTGCACCACACCTCACAGGTGTACATCCTGTTGCTGAATGTGTACTACTGTGTTGGTTATTTCAGCTGTAATGCTCACAGCCCCTATGTTTTACACCAACACATACCTGGTATGATATGTGGACAGAAGTAATTTGTGAATGCCTGATGTCGGATGCACATCTCTCAACATCAGCGGATCATGTAAGACCAATGCAGTACTCTTACACTGACAACCATTAGAGCATACCATGGCTATGGGGGTGTATACACCTTTATTGCTATGATGCACCCATCCTTGATCTGCCATGGGACCACATCACCACATATCTTTGCAGTACATGAGCCCGATATGTGACATATGTCCTCTACTTTCAAATGCAGTGTCTACGGAATGTGTTAGGGGTGCGGATGCTGACCATGATGCATACACACCGTGTGGGCATATGTGTGCACACCTTTAATATGGTGGTTTGTCGCACCTCTTGTTGTTTGTACTACAGCAGTCATTACTCCTGGCAGGGGTATACCAGCATGGGCCATCTGCATTTGCCATGGCATGTTCAGTCTGCCCTGCACATGTCCCCCTATTCTGCATGATTGCAAGGTCTACTCTTGTGCACATCCATTGGTGTTCACACAATGCTGTCACTATTGCTGTGGGGGTAGGGTTATGGCTGCCATAGGTCCTGAACCAGACTATGTGTAGATACAGCCATTCTTAGCATCCTTAGGATCCCTGTTGCAGTGCACTGGTGTGTCCTGCTGACACTACTCTCCCCTCCTTCAGCCTTTTTTGCAGATGCATGACGAGTAGGCCCTATACATGTGTGTCACTTTGCAGTGTCCCATACACTGAGCACCACATGTTAAAGCCTAGTCCCAGCTGATAATGTGGACAACTGAAATGCCTTGTACCATAGTGTATCTCTGCGTGATTGCCATTGTCCTACAGGTATATACACTGTTGTTGCACTGTATATTGGTGTTGTTCCAAACATGTCCCTACTGTAGGCCATGTCTCCCAGCATTATGTTAATCACTGTGGACACATTCCACAATGGCAGGATGTTAGTTATCATGCAGGTGGCTGACATACCCTTCCAGTACCCCATCATGGTCAACCCTGTGATGCCGTGCATTTCACAGCAACAATAAGTGTACATGTACAGCATGCATTCTGGGTAGGTATGTTAGATATGTGCATGGCATATACCATAACCATTACATCCCTGGTGTATTGGCAAGCATCTGCATAAACCATACTCACCAACTACAGGCTACTGCCTTGGTGGTATCCCGGAGGGACCTACATAAGATGGTGAGAGATGCATAGTCAGTGGCCACAACTGTGGCAGTGCTACAGGGTGGATGCAGTATTACAATACAACAGTACATTTCCACAATACTACCACATATGGACATCTGTTTATCACTCTTATGCAGCAACACAATATATCTATGATATGTCAGATTTGTATGATCTACCTGTACTGATGCAGATGTATACACAACAGTGGTCTATGGATGTGCCCTGTGGCCTTACCTGCAGGCTCCTCGGCCAGTGTGTGGGTGGCACCCACCTCCAAAAAGGTGTCTGGTGGTTGATGTGTGTCCAGACAGGCTGGTGCCACAAGGCTAGCCAGGAGCTCCTCCGCATGTGTCAGGGGGGATGGATGGCATGGCCCCCCCATGGTGAGGTGATCCCCCTGGACTGCAACAGCACACCAACAGGCATTGCGAAGCAGGTCAGAACAATGATGCTGGACCTGCTCATAACTGTGGTTATGCAGTCTGACATCATTGACCCTGTGGACTAGGTCAGTCCACAGGGCAGTCCACTTTTACTGCTCAAGAGTGGCCCAGCCAAACAGGACAGGGTAGTGCTGGATTAAATAGGTTAGCACTACCTCATTTTCAGCAGCTGAATATGATGGGAACTGCACATGTGACATCTTGCCTGAAAGACATAAAGATGGAAACAGGTCTGAGCAACTCATACAGCAAGGTTACCACAGTTCTTAATACACATCTCTGCCCCCCCACCATATCAGTGACAACAAACAAAGCCTACCTACCAGTGGGACAGATATTGTATTCTACCACACTTTTTGCTATGTGTCTGTAGCATGTTCCCTGTGTGGACACTATCATTGCTGGCCTGTTACAGACTATTCACCTGTGTGCCATTGCCAGGGCCACTATGGTTCCATATATGTCTGTGGTATGGCTGCTTTGTGATTGCTGCATGTCTGACATTCTGTGTTATTTGGGATATATATGCATGCTGTTGGACATGTTCTAGGATTGTGTAGAGTATTACTACCAACATATGTTCTATAACAGAGACATAATAGCAGAACCACCTCTCCAAACTCATCTACCCATGTTACCAGGCCACATCACATGTGTGTCCCACTCTGGGGCCCCCTCATGTACTGGTCCAGTAATACAGTCAGGTGGAACCAACCCAGGGGATGTTGTCCACTCCACGGGCACACAAAGACATGTTCCTGTCTGCTGAGGTCAGGTCCAGGGTCTGTTCCATTACGGGCTCCACAGACACATGTGGGATATGTTACATCACACTGAGGCACCCAGTAGACATTCACAGGGCTGACATGCTCCTCCTGCTCAGCCTCCAGGCCAGGCACCTCCAAGATGTGGACTGCTGTTGTGTGTAGCAGTGGGTGGGAGGCTTGTTCCCATTGTGTGCATATTGGATCCCATGGGGCGTCCACATCACAGACCACACACACCATCCAGGGTGTTTACCCACCACTTGTCACATACCACTCCTGTAGACTGTTCTCTATATCTACCAACCCTGACCACCTCCACAACTATACCTGCCATACTTCTCCATATTCCCATTCTATACTTCACAGACAAGGGCAATGCAATCCCAACAAGGGTTTCACATGTGACATACCCGTCCATGTTGCACACACTGAGAGCTGTAGATATCTGTGTGTA
Source organism: Protopterus annectens (assembly GCF_019279795.1). Taxonomy (NCBI): domain Eukaryota; kingdom Metazoa; phylum Chordata; order Ceratodontiformes; family Protopteridae; genus Protopterus; species Protopterus annectens. The sequence goes on from NC_056739.1 coordinate 475,371,521, forward strand.
TTGCTATGTGTGCTGTTTCCTTGCACATAGCATGCAGCACTGTGGTAGTAATATAGGGGACATGTATTTACATACATATATGTTTGTGTCTGTGTTTGTATATATGTAGACATGTGCATATAGGTATATATCTATATATGTGTAAATATATGTGATGTATATATGTGCTCATATATATGTCTACACATGGGTATCTATACATTTGTGGACATACATGCAGATATATATGTATATAGTGTATATATGTAGATATGTACACATATGCATATCTATATGTGGGGTACATTCAGACATCAGGTCCACAATCTCACAACACCTTCCTGCACAGCTGCACTGTTCTGCCTTGCTACAACACAGACAGGTGCCACATAAGCACACAGCCTGTCATTAGGGGGTATATATAGGGCCAGATTGCAGGTAACCCTATTCCATACCTATGGCATTCTGCATGCTACAATACAGATTACCCTGAGTATCCTGCAAGGGGTGGACTGTGGATCCGGCGTGTCCATCAAAATGGCATTACTTCTACCACAAGCTATTGGCCATGTAATATACATACTTCCCATTAAACAACATACACTGTGATGGCTTACGTCTTATCAGTCAGTGTTGCTCTGCATGGTTGAGGGGTATGACCCACTACCCACAGGGACAGACTCTATTGTCCTTAGCAGTTGTTCAGCAGAACATCATTACAACAACACCTGATGGCACATATAAAGCATTCCACATCATCTATCTCATGATTATGGACCAAGTACTACAGTCAATTACATATATATATATATACTTCACATACCTGTTCTGGGACTGCAGACTCTTTTAGAGTGTTTGGTATTTTTTTTATTTTCTTATATGCACTCTCTCTCTCTCTCTCTCTCTCTCTCTCTCTCTCTCTCTCCAGTAAATGGAATGAGCTGCTTTCCATAGATTGCAGCATGGAATTTGTAGATGATGCACATGATCAAGTGATGGCCTCTGCACTAATCAGTGTCCTCCACTTGCTACCTGCATGCAGCATGCTGTGTAGTACTTCCAATTACCAATGTCATGGCAACCAACTACTATAAATCCCTACATCATGTGGGCATGGTCCTTTTACCTTTCCTGTATGATGGACCCCCTTCCTGTGTGTGGGCATCAGTGTTACAGACAGCAGGTAGCAATATCTCTTACAGGAGAACCTGCACACTCAGGCCAGCTACATATTTGTAGGAAGTTCCAGAACTACAGACAGAGTGCAATTAGCATTGTTGTATGCATTGTATAGCACTGGTGTTACAGAGTTTGTGTGTGCATACTAGTTTAGCTTGGAATGCTGTCTGTCTGCATAACTCTCAACTGTGGGCCTATCCTCTTGATGTCCAGAGGTGTGCCTATTATATATTGTCTGTCCACCACACAGGTCTTGTGTCAGATATATCACTGGCAGTGTGTATTGAGTGCTATCAGTACATGGCTACATCCATTACAGTTTCTAACTTCATATTCCTGACTAAAGGTATGTTGCAGGCTATCCTGTAACACCAGTGACTTGCTTAGTGTATGACAACAGTTTTAGACATATGGGCCTGTGCTCCAGCCTCTGTCCTCCACCTACATACCAGGCTATGCACATATGACATGCTGTCAGTGGTTGTTCTGTAGTGGGCTGTTAGTATGTCATGCTGCTATTCCTGCCATCAGTCCACTGCTGTTGTGTCCCACACACATACTGTGGTGTTGGGGCCGTATATGTGTGGGCTTCACCTACACAATACATGTGTGCCCTTATGCACTCCAGAGGCCAGTGTATGTAACAGTGGTATATGGTCCTGTATTATTGAGTCGGGGGATGCACCATAACTAACCTTGGCTGTTACAACATGTGGGGGTAAAAGGGGTAAGATGCCTTAAGGTATCTGGATGTACCTTACCATACAATCCACCTTGGGTAAATGCAGGCCTACTGCCGCCTGTCATACAGACTGCTCTGTTTGTCAGTGTGATTGTGATGGTGTCAATTATGCCTTGTTATATAAGAGTTACATCCCATTGTGTCAAGTGAGATCTTTACCCTCTAGGGATTGTGTACAGAGTGTAGATAGAGGCTGCTAAACTATATATCTGCATTACTTACTGTTGAATGTTTGGTATCCTCTGGCCCAGTCTGTCTTTACTATTGTACTACTTGAAGGCCTCGGCCTGGACAGCAACATATGTCAACCTTTCCAGACTACTGTATGAGTATAACTATTTCACAGTTGCATTACTCTGTTTATATGGATGTCAGTATCTAAATAGCTATGTGACATGGAATATACAACTGTAATAGTACACAAATAAAGCTTTCCCGTGTATGCAAACCTGTGTGTGTTGTTATATCCTTTTACCTCTCTGTGGGTATATGTTGCAGGCAACGATTGTCATTTGTATGGGTGGCTCATACAGTGTCCAATTGGTAAGGTGGTAACTGTAGGCATAGTGGCTGTTCCATATTGTGTGCACCTTCTACATATGTATCTTCCAATACATATCTCTGCATGTGTATGTGTAGTTACATATATATATATATATATATATATATATATATATATATATATATATATATGTGTGTGTATATTTGTATCTGCATATATGTGTCTGTGTATAAGTATCCTAGGGATGTTGATTGCTTCCACATTGTACATTCCCTATAGGAGCCAAACTGTACTGCATGATATGTTACTGATACCAGCCTGACATCATAGAGGTGGGATGGAGTACTGTCAACATCTTGTGCCCATGTCGTGTCAGGTCCTGGTTATGGGATCGGCAACAGCTGGCATTGTATTGCAGGGCAGATGTGTTTGGCTGTGGGGGGGGGATACCTATTTGTACTATATGTATGTTGTTTGGGGCCTCTCAACCCCATTAATGGTGCATGTGGACATATATGTTTTTGTTATGTTCCCATTTTTATCTACAGATGTATGTCCGTATATACCTATATAGGTATGTATATCTGCTTATATAAATGTAAATTACTGCATATATATATATATATATATATATATATATATATATATATATATATACATTATGTAGCACAGTGTAGGGGACAGTGATCAGTGATACTTTTATTATTCAGAGCAACTGCAACACTCACAATTCCATACAATGCCAGTGTAAACAGTACCAGTACAGGGTATCAAGGATTTTATTTCTCGACACAGTGTTCATATCCGACGTACCTGTGGGAGCAATGTTTGTTAGCACTACCTGAATGTTGCCACACAAACTTCCAGATTACACATTAGTATTATGCACATACATCTCACTCTGTTACTGTACACACTCTGGTCACAGCTTGACAGCATGGGGGTATAGATAGGACATACTTTTCTTATTACTCTCATAACAGTTTTGGGAGTTGCTAGAGTGACAGGTTTGTTCTCATAGATGTGTGACAATCAGTTGTATTCCCTGTTTGCTGCCTAAACATCTGGGATTATCCCACAGACTTCCCAGGGGGACAGGGTGACTGGCAGCAGATATGGGCTCATATACTGGAATTCTGGTCTTATATGTACAGTTGTGTGGTATGATTCTATATGCAGCCTACTTCCACTCCCAGGATTCAGACCATGGCTGTGTTGGCTACAACTTAAACACTGTCCATCAGAGTTGTGTGTGCTATATAGATATTGCTGTATATCTCCTATCTGCTTCCTGTCTTATAATTCTCTTGTGGTTTTGCATTCTGAACTTGTATTACAACACTCTTATACAGGATTTCCTAGACAGTTATATTTTGTAGGACAGTGTGGGCAACAGTGATGAGTAATACCTCATTATTCAGAGCAACTACATTAGTCACAATGCCATACAATACCAAAGTAAATAGTACCAGTACAGGCAAGGGAGCCCACAGGAATTTTTGCAGGGGGGTGCAAACCCAGAGCACCGCCCCAACCCCACCCCCTTCGAAGCACTGCCCCCAACCCCCCCCTTCACTCCCCCCCCCCCCAACACACACACGCAGCCATTTCAGTATCCCATTATTTGGCTATTTCTCCCCAGTTGCCATAAACACTGTTCAAAACTTTCTGTGTGCATACTGTTTTATGCATTATGTCTACAATGATTACAGATACTTGGTTTTAATTTTCAACTTTTATTTCAAATTTTAGGGCCTCGAGGCCAATAGCCTAATAACCTCCTATTTTATAGCACAAACACTGATAGACATTTGCTAAACTTAAACAAAGCAATAGTTTTACAATGAAAACAGACTTAGCATTAAAACTCTACCTTTGAAACTCGCACACACTGAAACAGCAATGAAACCCACATTCAAAGAAAATGCATCTGTCCAGTGGCAGGTTAAGTTTACCTTTGGACTGTTTTCAAATCATAGGCCTCTTGCACACATTTCTGAACCATGCATAACTGCTTTGAGTCACCTTCCTGATTGTATTAATTATAATATATAATAACTGAATTATATCCCTTGTTAATACAGCACCATTTAGAGCGTGTTTTATTGTTTTGAACATTTTTTCCATTAAGCAATGAAACAAAACATATGAACCAATAATGACAAATTGCCCAATTCAGAACATTTCAACCATAAAAGGCCACTTAAACGTCTATCATTACAATCTACCAATATCAGTCAATATGCACAATCTCTGCTGAAGTAAAAGTCATCTGAATAATTTCACATTAAAGAGATCTGAAACTAATGGAGAGGTTGTTGCTAGAATACAACTTTATATTTCAGTGTTTCATCTACAAATTCAGTGCCTACTGCCCTTAAACAATAAATTGCCCATATTACATTTAAAAAAAATGCTAAGCTTGTATATTGCAATAGGAATAAGTGGCAAGCGGAAACACAGGTTCATAGTTACTAGGCATCTCATCCAAAGGAGTACATACTCAGGACTGCAGCACTCCACCCCCTTAAAATACAAATCTACATGTGGTGGGAGTAGAACCTACAGCTCTCTACATCAAGATGCAAGCATGCTACCTGCTGCACTATTAAGACTGCTTTAAAATTCTACTCCACAACAGTGATACAATTTGCTAAACAAAACAGTTGCACATTTTAAGGAGACTTAGCATGAGCAGTAGTAAACTTCTCTTCCCTTGACGCTCACAATTCCTTGAAAATAAATTCCACCTGCTGACTTCACTCTCTCTCAAACACACACACATACCTCAACCTCTGTGAAAATCTGTACGGCTGAGAGGTATGACACACACATACATACCCCAACCTCCTTAGAAAGTGGATAGAACAAAATGTTTGCATTAGTATGCATTTTCTGAGGATATGAAGTCTAAAAGTCAACTTCAGTTTTCAATGCTTTGCCAGGAAAAACACAATTTTATGAGAAACAATCTGAAAATATGAGGCAAAAATCTGGATAATTGTGAGGTATGAATCCCCCATACACCCCTCCCCTCCCTCTTAGACACACACACACACACACACACACACACACACACACACACACACACACACACACACACACACACACACACACCTCAACCTCTTAGTGCAAGAAATCTGGACAAAGCCTAAAATAAAGAGTATTTGGAGAGGTACCTGCCAAAAAAAGCATAGTATGCAATGATAGACCTAATGAGGGATATACAGAGAGGGATTAAAGCTTCCTTGCTCCTAAAGGAAATATCCTCAGAATTTAACTGTGCTAGAAAAAAAAAAGATTTGTTAACTATTACTGCTACAGCAGTATGGCTTAACACACTCAGATTGCTGCTGCCCCAACAACCTAATGTTGTGTAGCTGTCAGGAAGTGTATGAGAATGCCAGTGAAAAGAGAACTACTAATTTATTCATTTCCATTTGTAGTGAAAAAGTGTCATAAAACTTTGCATTCAGGGAGTAAAGTACCCTGCAATATGGTACATTCTAATCCTGAGGTGGTAACCGCAACATATCTTTTGCATGTGCTCTGTGCTAAAGCCCTTCAGAGAAATAGTGTGACTGATGGTTAATTAATGCTTACTTGTCCTAAGAAGGGAAGACGTGTAACCAGGAATCCTGATGGTGTTGCAAATACAAGTTCATGAGAAGTTTTTGGAGAAGAGCTATTAACATCAAACCTGCAGGAGAAGAGGGGCTACAAAACAGCACCAGTCCTTACCAGGTCCCTGAACCCTCAATCCCTGCTGCTGCCACTGTGTTATAAAATTAAGGAACAGAATGTGCTCTGATATCTTAAAATAAGTAGTAGAAATGCTGCCTTCAAAAATCCCTTGCTTAAATTGTCACCTAATCTTGAAAAAAGAACAACTAATATCAAATTGTGATGAGACAAATAAGGACTTTGGATTAAAATATATCCCCCAGAGGAAAGGACAATTCATGTTTTCATGTCAAAACGAACACACCTACCACTCACTGAAAACATTAGTAGAGCTACAGCTGTAGCATCATCATCATATACTTTACCATCATTAAGAAAAATGAAATTCTATGTCTGGCATTATTGACTGACTGTAAAGATCCATGATTTACAAGGACGGAGTCAAAAATAAGAAGAGGTATCTGGGTCATTCTGTCAGATCAGAGACAGGTAAGAGGTGTGTGTGCATGTGTGTGTCTGCGTGTCTGTCTGTGAGTGTGTGTGTGTGTGTGTGTGTGTCTGTCTGTGAGTGTGTGTGTGTGTGTGTGTGTGTGTGTGTGTGTGTGTGTGTGTGTGTGTGTGTGTGTGTGTGTGTGTGTGTGTGTGTGTGTGTGCGTGTGTGTGTGTGTGTGTGTGTGTGTGTGTGCGTGTGTGTGCGTGTGTGTGCGTGTGTGTGTGTGTGTGTGTGTGTGTGTGTGTCTGTCTGTGTGCGTCTGTGTGCATGTGTGTCTGTCTGGCTATGAGTGTGCGTGCGTGTGTATGCATGGCAGATTTAATGAGGGGGGCCTGTGCTAACACGATACATGAGCACCAATAGAAACTACCAAATGAAAGCACTGATTTGCACTCACAGTAGATTAGGTCAATTCAGAGGCATTCAAGTTAGCCAATAACGGGGTCCTACCTTATTGCAGCTGACACGTCTCTGATTTGCAATTCTCTGCCTGTTGGAAAAAGGCCATTTTAGCCATAGCTCTTACTGGCGGGGATCTCTCTGGATTCCCAGAAAAATCATTCCAACAGCACTAAAACTAGAAAAACAATTAAAATAAAAAGTAAAAAAAAATAAAATAAACTACATCAAGCTCCATCAACACTAAAGCCAGAAAGATATATGCTAATACATCTTTAATGTTCATCTGAAATACACAGTAGTAATTAATGGGACAAAATATACATCATGCACTAAAAACTAAAGAATGCCTTTATTAAAACAAAAATAGTAGCATAACTAGACCCTGAGTCCCCATTCCAGACACTTTGAAGAAATGTAGTCCAAAAGAAGTAATCTGGTCACCATTAAAAATTAAGAAAATACATAACAAAAAGAACAGGCAGGAAATAAAAATACATGAGAAGCAATTCTAGCTACAAAAGCAATAAAAGACAGAACTGGCATAAAAAATGTAAGAACCAAATTCTACCCACACAAATGTAGAACAAGTCTACCCAAGAAAAACTGCAAAACAGAAGCATGATTGACCACCCATGCCCAAGCCTACACATACCCCTTAGAATAATCTTAGGTTAGCATAACTTGTCATATATATTTGGGCAGCATGACTAGGCTTATAAAGCCTTCTCCGGGGGTTATTTATCCTTGCAATCTCCTATGAGCCTGTAAAATAATTAAGAATATCTCTCTACATACCTACCCCTCAAGTGCATATACAGATGCTCGAGCCTAATTTAGCAGTAAATTTCAAAATTAACAAACAACTTCACAAAATGTATAAAAATGTGATTAAACTGCTGCATGACCTCCATTCTATTTGAAGCTACCCTGCAGTCTGACAGAAAAATATGTACAGAATATAAGCACTCAGTATTAGATACAAAATATATCCCATATTGATTCGGAAATAAACAACACAACTCTTGCTAAGAATTAACTCTACATTCAGTCTTAGACATAAACCTATTGAAGCCAATTGAAAATATAAAAAAAATGCCTAAATAAAATTAGCCCATACATCACAACCTGCAAACTCCCAAGTAAAAGGAAACTAAAACATAAATGTGCACTCACTCCAACACAAACACACCCTTAGCAAATAAACAACACTAAACTCTGATTGTTTGTGTCTTTCGGCTTTTCCCGGTTAGGGGTCGCCACAGCGGAACTCCAGTCCGCTAATGATTGGCAGTAGATTTTTACGTACTGTCTTGCCGGGCCTAACGCACAACCTTCAATGAAGGAATGCCCATTCACGCATGTCGCCACACAGAAGACCCTCTAACTGAGAATCGAACGGGCAACGTCTAACTGTGAGGCGACAACGTTACCGCAGCACCACCACCGCAGTAAACTAACACTAAACTCTGACTGTAATAATGGTAAATAAAAGAAGCAGACTCTAACATGCTGAAACACAAGTTTTATTCAGAAAAACTAGAAATCAGTTAGTGTTTTTTTTTTCTTCTTTGCAAGATGTTTGACCATGCATGTAATGCTAATTGAATATCTCATAACTGATCACATGACATATTATATCAAAATGTTAAGACAGAGTAAAAGGAATGCACCAACCAGTATTATGTTGCAATACTTTCTGCTTCCTCCTCAATAACCTTTTTAAGAACACATTGAAAATTGAATACAATGATCAAGCTTGAGAAAACACATGCATTCTACATTATCTGCTATTTATATTCTTGAAGTTCCAAAATGACATCCCTGCCACCTCATCTGATATGATCTATAATATAAAAAATACTATGTCTGCAAAGATCATTAACAGCATTATTGTGCTTAGCATAGTAATGCTAATAAATTCTGCTCACCAATTCTGGGTATGCCAGTGCACTGGTGAGGTCACAGGTGAGACAGTCCCAGGCTTCCGCCTTATACTGGGAACCCTGGTACAGGCCCTGCAGCAATCTCTGCTCATGGTCTTTGATAAGGAGTCCTGCCATGACTCTGGACTCCTGGATGCACCAGCGCTGCACCTGGAAGTGCACACCTTCTCCCCATTCTGTCATAGTGCCTTCAAGAGGAAGCTACAATCAGTTATGAGATGTATTCCCACCTGTTGGGTTTAAGTAGGGCCGATTTCCAGCACTTTTCCACTAAGAGATGGACACACCCGCACACCTACAGTTAGCTTTGATCGGATTCTTAATAAAAAAAAAAGTTTGTTTATTTGATTTGTATTTACTATTGATGTTGTACACATGGGGGAATGTTGCTGGGGATATGCAGACACCTATGAGCAGTCTCACTCATTTCTTTGGCCTTTCTGCTTTTCTTCATTGTGGGAGCATGCATATTCTGAGAGCTCTGCTCTCAGACACACCACCTGCACTCTTACACGCTCTGTGTAAGATTAGGAGCTCAGGTAACGGGCCTTCATTAATATGCATGGTGCGCTGACGTCCTGCACCTAAATGGCCACTTCCATGCAGGACTAAGCTAGTCCTGCACGGAAGAATAGTAAATCTGGGGGAATATAAGAAGGCTAAAATTATCTATATGCTTTAAGAAGTTGGAATAGTAGGTTATCATAATGGGGTGGAGAAAAAAAGTAAAGTATATCAAGCTTCATAAGCATATCTTAATTGTAATGAGATTAGTTTAGCCTTTGAGGGGAGATACCCTAATGGCTAGGTAAAGAGTGCTTTCATGAAATTTTGACAACAGTGTCAGATGTAGTAGTTAGTCTGCATCTCTGTTACACTGCTGCATATTAATTTGTTTCAGGTGTTCAGTTAGAATTTTTCCTGAAGACTATATAGTCATTCTCATTTCTAAGATAACTGGATAGATTTTTACAGTTAACAGGAATAAGCTTTTGGAAGCTGTTTTCCCTAGTATTTATTTTAATGATGTCTATATTGATTGTTGCAGCACTCTGACACACTTTATACTTTAGTTTTTAGTGTAATTTAGGAAAATGTGTGACGGTTTTATATGTGAAGGAATGAAAGTACAGATTATTGTTGTAAAAATGGAGCCATTTTCTCAAGGGGGTGTAGTTTTAAATGGGAGCCTGAAGGGTGAAGTTATGTGCTTGCAGAGATTTACGGCTGTAGGGGGTAGATTTACCATATAGTCTGCTCACCAGGAAGGGCAACAAGTTAAGTCAATAAGTTCAAAGTCTAAGCCTGCTACAAATGGTTCTACGTTCCAAATGTAGCCATCTGGCTTTATTAAGGCTGAAACAATGGTGGTCATCTCTTTTGGTGGCTAGAGTGATAAATCTGCAGATATTATTGCAGGTGATTAGTAGATCATTGAGATTCTTAACTGTTTTTTTTACTACTCTTTAAGCGTGTTTCACTTAAATGCTTAATTCACTGCAGCTAAATAGCAACTACTGCTACTACTGCTTTTTAACTTTCACATGGTGTACCAATTGGCTTCATGTTATTTAAAGTAGCCTAGTTTTCATCAAAATGCACAAAATAGCCTGTTACTATTGTCTCACCTTTAGCTTCAGATTTGAAGCCTTATGGACAGTGTTGCCATATTTATGGCACAGCGTAAGCAAAATGTACTGCAGTGATATCAAACGACAAGAGTATTCCTTCTAGCTGCCTTTTCTTTTCCTTTCTTTGCTATCTATATATCTATCTATATATATATATATATATATATATATATATATACTGTCTAACTACCTTGTAGACCTAGACATTTTTATAAGTCCTAATTTAGTATTATAGAATTGACTCACACTGTGTCACCTTCTTTTATAGAACATTTGAGCATACCTTTTAATTATTTTCTGATGTGTTTATCCTCCCATTAACTATAAGTATCTCTCAAATGATCTAGCTTTGTTTCTGTTAGTAGTAAATTCTTTGCAGCAGTCCAGTGTTCAGTTTTCCTCTTCCTATTGCCTGCATGAGCACACATCCATAATACTTCTGCAACTACAGTATAAAACTGCACCTCACCAGGCAAAAACAGGCCCACCTTCCATTTTGAATCCACATACCTGCTAAAAGAGGCAATGTGTTGTGAGAAAGGACCTAAATCTTAACACCCTTTTTTCAACACCCTTCTATGTAGAGTTTGCTATGTTTCTTATACTATTATAGTTGCTAAAACAGGAAAGGAAAATGTGACAATTGTTTTGGAAATGAACCTTGATTTCCTGCATTCCATGCTTTTGTCACTGTTTCTTTACCAGTAAAGACTCTAGACATTTTGATACTGAGTCCCCAGGATTTACTAATCTTCCGTGTAAGACTATATTAGTCTTACACGGAAACGCCAGCCTAAGAGTATGACGGCAGCACTCCATGCATATTAATGAGGGTGTGCTGCCTCAACTCTAAAGCTTACACAGAGCGTGGATGAGTGTAGGGGCGTGTCGGACTGGCAAGCAGTCCAAAAATCCATGCCCCTGCAATGACAAAACTCTAGACATGTCGAGTTTCATGAGCGAGTCCACTCACGTGTGTACATTCTAACACTGCACTCCCCCATATGTTAAACCTCGTACAAATGTAAAAATTAAAAGACATTTTTTTTTTGTTTTATTTCCGATATAGCTGACCATATTTGCGTGTGTTTGCACGGGTTTGCCCGTTGCTTAGCTACAGTTAGCAGCTTAGACACTGAAGAGGATAATAAGAAAAATATATGCAAACTAAGCAAGTTAGCATAGTTGTTAGAGCCTTCGCACAAAGATGAGGCATTCCTGGTACGAGTTCCACTACTGCACGTTCCATTTTCTGTTGGAAATCTGTATACAAAAATATTTTCTGACGTTTATAATGTATAAGTTTTGTAAAAAGCATTCAAATGTTATATGCAGTAGAGAATGAATTATATATACATATATATATATATATATATATATATATATATATATATATATATAGATATACACATATATATGAAGCTGAAATGGTTATGCATTCTGAGGCATGAGTAACTTATTTTAAGCAATATAAAGCACTGCTATGCACATTTTAGCAGTATTTAGCATATTTAAAACCAATTGCTTGTAGCTGAGCACTGCGCTAACAAGGGCAATGTCTTTGGGCGTAGCTGCGCACCGCACCAACCAGCACAACTACAATGCATTTGAGCGTAGCTGCACACCGCACTAACCAGCGCAATGTCAGGCAACGTCAAGCAACATCGAGCAACATTGGGCAAAGTCAGGCAAAGCTGAGCAAAGTCAGCTAAACAAAGCCACACTCCTTTACTGTACCTTAACCATTCAGGTCTGGCCAGTAGGAAAATAAAAGGCAGTGACAGGGCTCGAACTCAGGATACTGTGCACTATAGTCATAGTACATAACCACAAAGCCATGACAGCATTTCATAACCATGCACTTTCAACAGACACATATCTATCAAAGGAATATTAAACATTGCCAACATCAGCTAAGCAGGTGTGCCTACAGCTGAGTTTTTTTCAAAACTGGCCAATTACAAATAAGTGTGGGAAATGAGGCATATTTAAGCTCCACAGGTGGGAATACTTGCCATAACTGGTTGTTGCTCCCTTCTCCAGTCAGCATGGCCGGTGTTGGAGAAGGCAGTCGATTTCGAGTGCAACACTTGGGCATTGAGGAGTCCAAAGTAATGGTTTGGCTCCTTGTCCACAATCATGAGGAAAGACTCCTGCGGGGCCAGTACCAGGGCACCCAATATAAAACGAAGGCCTGGAACAGTCTTGCTCGTGATCTCAGCAGTGCCACTGGCATTCCTCGAACTGGTGAGCAGGTCAGGCACCATTATTCTGACCTGAAGCGACATAAGGAGGATCAACTGGACCAGTGGATCCAGGAGTCCTGTGTGATGCCTAATGCCCCACTACTCAGTAAGTAGCCATTGTATTAAGTAGTTAAGAATTGCTATGCTTGTCTATACTATGGATATGTATGTCTCAATATCACTGCATTTACTTCACAGCTGCAGGTGTCCGGGCTATGAATCAGCAAGTCCATGAAGATAGATTGCAAAGGCTGTATCATCAGGCAGGTTAGTAATTATTCTGCATGTACTGTTATATAAAATAAATGAGAGCCTTCAAAAAGTGTTTTAACCCAATAAATAAAGGTGTAATAATCCTTTAATAAATGTATAAATTCTGGAGTGCGTCTGTGTCATTTTCTTTGATATGTTGTTGTACTGTTGCATTTTACAAATAGTACTGTTGTATTAAGCAGTGTTAACTCACACTTGGGTAGGCCCATATAACGTGGTTGAAGGGAATGCCAGTAGCTTTTATGCATATTTACAGCCCTCAACTGTTGGTTCATGCCCAGCATGTACAGGCTAATCTGACACATGAGTAGCTTGGTATTGTGTTCCCCAGAAATGTCAGTGTGCTGCCAGAAATGTAGGGAGCTGTTAACATATAACTGATACTTTCACCTGAACATATCTAGATAATTATATGAAAGTAGAGCTGTCAGTGTACCATCTTAGCAATAGTGTGTGTGAGCAACTCACAAAATATGTAGCAGTAACAGCTGCATCCTGGACAGTTTGTATGTCAGATACAGCTCATGTATATAATGATCTAGCAAAATCCAGTTGCACAATATAAGGACATTGGGTAGTGTAATAATACATGTAAGAGACATATAACTGCAGTTAATAGGAATGAAGTGAAAATTAGAAGGATATATAAGTTGTTAATTGGGCTATCCTTTTCCACCCTACTGTATGTGCATAAAAAATGCAATTCCACACCTCAGTCGGTATGTCTAATCTCAAAACATTTGTTGGGACATATGTCCTATTGGTTTATAAATATTTGCATTTATTTCTATGCGTGTGCCCTGTTAAAATACCACAATATTGGTGGCCTGTTGCCATCAATTCAACCTGCATGCTGTTGTAATGTCCACTATTGTTCTATATATGCATGTGTTATGCTTGCTTTTCAACTGTTGAAAATCTGGTGTGTTGGGTTAATGGGAATACTTCTGCATGCTGTTATAACTAATTGGGAATTCTGTTGACTGTTACTAACCCATATCTTTATTAAACCCTCCAAAACATAGATCGTATGGGAAGGCCAGTCCCAGCAGACCCACATGTCCCACCTCAGCTGGCCATGGCACCTGGCATCAGCAGGTCTGGTGACCAGCCTGGGACCTCCTCCTCCATTGGCCCTGTGCCACCTTTGGGTGGAAGCGCTGCAGGGGATGGGGTTTGGAGGAGGGCCACCTATCACCCTTCGAATGATCCGGGCTGTGGTGTGTAGAGAGATTGAATGTTCTGTTGCAGAACCTCTATGCCAGCTTGAGGGATGAGTGGCGCAACTCCTGGGTCAGCCTGCCCCTCTTACACAGTCCCCAGCACAGCCACCCTCTGGGCTGTGAAAGGTCAGTGGTGACTGCACATGGGTGGGGACCTCAGTCCCACTGTTTCCATCTGTGGGCTCATGGGCTTGCGATTTCCAAACATCCCTCCCCGTCAAAGGTGTTCACCCACCACGTGTCATATACCGCCCCTGTATGCATCTTGTTTGTCTTGTCTGTTTACCTCCCCAACCTTTCTCCCCAAATATACCTACTTCTCCTACCCAACATTCCACTCTCACCTGAAAAAAAGGGCAATCTGCTCCCAAGAAAAAAAATTACTCCCCATACATAGCTGCCTATTTTGCACACATGTCCACTGGACACATAAAATGTAATTTAATTGGCATTACAACATACTTTGTTGTCCTCACCCCTCTCTCAGGGGTTAATGGTTTCATATCTGCCTCCAAATTTATTCCATAGGCACAGCTGTTGCTGTTAAAGAAATGGGCAGCTATGGACCTGCCCTACACCCGTCCTGCACATCCTGAGCTACTTTCCATACTGTCTTTCCCTCTTTGTGCCCCTTTTTCACCACTTTCCTATCTCCCCATTTTTCTTTTCTTTCAAAGAAATGAGCTTGGGGTGTTAGCGGGAGTAAGCACTATTAAGCAGTAGTTAACGGGTTTGCGCGAGTGTGCTCTTGTTTGCGCTTAGCTAAGCATTGCCAAGCATCACACAAACCCGCGCAAACCCACTTACAACTGCCTAAGTCACTCTGTATGTGAGGGCCCTTGTTCTGCTCAGGAGCAGAATAAAACACCTCTGTCAGTCTCGAACCCCGGACCTTGTACACACGACAACATGAAGTACCACTAAGCCATGGAAGGTATACAACAAGTTGTTGCTGAAATAAATATATCATGCATCAGAATGAATGAATGTAAAGGAAAAATAGGAATGCCATACCACACAAATTGTTCTGTGGATCTTCACCAACAGTTGTTGTGGGATTACATTACATGTCTGTGATAAGAGAAGCAGCCATTCTAGTAGGAAATAATGTTACACCATCACTTTAGAACCCCACACAGTATCATAGCAGGACAAACACTGGCATATTTATTTAAGGCAGAGGCCATACATCCCAACTGTCCGTAATTTTCAGGGATGTCCCTGATTTTGACACAAATTTTATCTATGTCCCTCTGAATCCCTCCTAAAACTACTGACTTTGGCCAGAAAGGTGGAGAATTACACTTAATGAATAATGACAATAATTAAGAGTTAGACACTTCTTTTACTTCAGAAAAGGTGTATTAATTCATATGTTCTGATTCTCTCAATGTTTCAACTTAATGGCATTAATATTTTAAAGATGTCCCTGACTTTTCCTTTACTTTTTCCTGAGTCTGTTCAAATATGCACCTGAGTATTTGAGAGTTCTGGCAGAGGCAGAAACACAGAGGCATATCAGCCTTTCTGCTGTTACACACTGTGCAAATAGTTTTGGAAGGAGTTTTGGAAGCATACCCTTATGTAGGAATACAACACTGAAATACAAATGGATGTAGCCATGTACTGGTAGCAACCGACTATAACAATGCCATTGCTCTATTGCTGAAAAGACCTGTGTGGTGCACAGACAAAAAATAACAGGCTATTCACTGGCTACTATGTGGATAGGTCCACATTTGGGAGTTACACAGACAGACTACTCGCCTTGATAAACTAACATGTGCAAAGCAACCCTGTATGTCCAGCAAGATAAAATCCACACAATAATACTTACGATCTCTGTACTTCTGCACCCCTACCCACATGTAGAAATTACCTGTGTGTGCAGGGTCTACTAAGGACATAGGTAAGCATACTCACAGTACTGAAATGTGCCCAGTTTTTCTGAGCAGCTTGTGCTAATGTCAACACTAAAAAAGCACAAACTGTTTAGAACTGAGTAAATGAATATTCACAGTATAGCAGTTCACAAACAATTCTTGTGCCAAAGGAATACATCTCAATAACTAGCTTTGTATGGCAGTTAATTGTAAAATTTGAAAAGAAAGTACATCTTCCATGTATCTTGGGGTAGCATTTTGAGGGATGAGTACATTTCTACACTGACAAGTGTGTACTGGAAGCAGCAACAATAGGTCTGAGTACAAAATGTAAATTTCTGGCTACACCCCTGGCTTCTGATATAATAACTATACCAACATTCTGTCTTAAACAATGATGTCCACAGCAAACAAGGATGATCACCATCTTGGAAAGCTGAAAGGGCCACACTTACCTGAGTTAGAAATTTATAGTACTGGGTTGCTATGACAGTGATTACTGCAATTACCACACAGCAGGCTGCATGCAGTTAGCAAATAGTGGCCACTAATTGGTGCAGAGGCCATCACATGCTCATGTGAAAATTCCTACAAAAGCAGGCTGTAATCTCTGCCAACAAACTCAGTCACTCTATTGCAGAGACTAACAGAGAGAGAGAGAGAGACAGAGAAAAGGAAAAATAAAAATAAATATTACCAAATCATACAAAGGAAAGGTATGTGACACATATGTATTTACTGGCATGTAGTAGATGTTATTGAAGAATAGTCTACATAATGTGAAGCATTCATATGTGGCAGCAGTACTTATTTATGCATAGATGTTCTGCTTAACTACTGCTATGGACAATACAGTGTGTACCTGTGGGCAGTGGGACATACCTGTGAAATGTGTAGCTCAGCATTAAATGTCAAAGATCTGATCCATGTTATCTGTGTTCTGTACAGTAGTGTGGCCAATGGCTGTTGGGGGGATTAGCGCTGACATTATATAAACATGGGTGTGACAGAACAACACATGCATGATAGTCATAGTAAAGTGTAGCTTATCATTGACAACTGCTGTAGCAGTCTAGTATGCTTATCTAGCATTTGTAGCCATATATACCACCCCTAATGTTAGTGTGTGTTCATAAGTGACACCTGTTTGTGTTGCAGCAAGGTCCAACAGTTCAGCTGTGAGGTCCAGGGACATACAACAGTGTGGACCTTGTGTGTGTATGCCACACACATACAGAGCAATATATATGTGTCATATATATTCACATCTGTATATGTGCATAGAGCAGGGGACATATTGCAACTGTTTGTGAAGGGTGGAGATATATATGTTGGTGAAGGTTAGTATGCGCATATTTGAATGTAGGTTTTAGTGTGTGACAAACAAGACAGCATACAGTGCTGGTATATGACATATGGTGGTTAAACACTGTGGTTTCTTCAGTTTGCAATGTTGAAGCCAGTGAGGCCTGCTAAAGCTACCTGGGCTGTGAACACCTTCAATGCATTTATCCCAACACTGTGCGATTTTATTAAATTACTGTACACCTCACATCCTTTGTATAATTGATATTCTCACTATGAAAGGTGAAATGTATATGTGCCTACATATATATGTATATGTACACCAATGCATGTGTATATATATGCATATATATATATATATATATATATATATATATATATATATATATAGTTATATATACTCATACACACCTATATCTACTTGTTGCAATAGATTCTCTGCACTGTTAACTGACTATGATGGTCAATGTGTTTGTGAATACGTTCAAAGATATGTATCTGTGGAATAGCTTAGTGGGAAACTGTTTATGTCATGGTGTTATGGGTCCTTGCTTTGATCCTAGCAAAAGCTGTGTATTCTGTTGTTGGCAGAAAAAGTGCTATTGCATACAGTGTGATTAAGTCCCTTGGTTTTAAATAGGGTGTGTCATTGGAGGCTAAAGCACTACATCTATGATTATTGATTGGTACTGATGTTGAATCCAAATCCTGTGTGTACTGTAGTACTACTTGAAACTATGGGCCTGTAAGTATGGTGTATGTCCACATTGCTTGCATCCACTGTTTTGTGTGGTCCCTGTATTCATCACAGATTACATTTCTCAAAATTAAGGTTGTGTAAGTACTGACACACAGTACTGTATAGTACACACTGAAAGCTTATCTGGGTTGTCATACCTTTGTGTCCTGTAATTATGCCTGATGTGTGTGTGGGTATGTCTGTAACATGTCCTTTGACATATGTGTGGTAAAACATATAACTGCGTATCTGGCAACATTCATAGTGTACTACAGCAGTATGCAACCTATATTCCCAATTGTGCACATATTTTGGACACAGGTTTGCCACTAACAAGTTGTGTGGTACAATAGTAATACATTTACTGGACCTTACACTCATTGTGATGGATGATATATTTCCTTACACATCAGCCTGATGTATATCTGCTGTGGCTAGGTTGTGCATCGTGTTGCATACAGTGTGCCAGGTACTCTTGTATAGTCTTATATAGTGATTTTATATTGTTGCTGTGCAGAACATGGTTCATTAGATTGAGAGTGAGTCAGGCACTTCCAAGCAGTTGTGGGGTGAGCAGTGATAAGTGCAGTTAAAGTGTTTCACTCTCGGTTAGCTAATAGGTTGCTATATATGGCAGTTCAGTGATATCTGTACTGTATAATGTTAAATGTGCCATATGACTTGCTCAGACATATTTTCGTATTTATGTCTTTCAGGGATCATGGCACATTGCAGGAACCCCAGTTACAGTAGTGCTGAAAATGACATAATTACTACCAGTATGATTCAGCCCTACAGTCTCATGTTCTCACGGACCAGCCAGGACCAGCAGGAGCGTACTGCAATGTGGCAAGATGTAGTCCGCAGGGTAAATGAAGTAGGCCTGCATAACTGGACATATGAGCAGGTACGCCACCACTGCAGTAATCTTCTCAGACATGTCCGTCAGCATGCTGCTGATGTGCGGAGGCAACAGCTTGCAACAGGGGGTGGTGTTAATATCCACCCCCCCCCACCAGAGTGGAGGAGCTGCTCCTGAACCTGGTGGCACCTGCCCAACAGCAACAGTAGCAGACATACACCATGATGAAGATTTGAGCCATCTAGCAAGCACACATGGAGCATGCAGGTAACATGGCATATCTGTCGACTACTGTTATCTGTATTGGTAGATCATGCATATGTGAGATGTGGAGTGTGCCGATGTGGAGCCTGTGGTTGTGCAATACTGATCATTTGGTTGGTGGTGAAAGCCTTGGAAAGAACTAGATAGGCTGTGTGAACCACCTTTCTCTTGTCTATGGCTTTGGTGACTGCTTTGAAGAAGTCTGTCAGGTTTAGGAGACATAATCTGCCTTTTACAAACGCAAAATTTTTGTGGTCCAGAGTTTGGAGATTACCAATGTCTTTGTTTATAAGTTCCATGATAATATGTTCCATGGCCTTGCAGACCAGGCTCATCAGGCTAATGGGGAGCTAGTTCCCAGGGTCCATGGTGGCTCCCCCCTTGTGTAGTGGGATAACCGTTGCTGTGCACCATTCAGCAGGCACAAAGCCTGAGGTGAGGCTATGATTGAACATGGTACTTAGGTGTGGTGCCAGTTCATTATGTAGTTCGTGTAGAATGCAGCCTGGGATGTTGGTCCCATGGATGCCGTGTCCCTGGCTTTGGAGTGTGGATTTTACCTTTGCAGCCATGATGACAGCAACTTTGCATTCTTCTGGTATAGAGATGGGCTCTTTCATGGGTGAGAGGGGGATAAAGTTAGCAATGATCCTATCTGCCAGGATGTTGGCAATATCAGTTGGGTCTGTATATTTAGTGCCTTTGTGCTATAACTCAGAGCAGATCTGAGTGTTGCCATTGTTTTTCTTGACATAGCTATAGAATGTTTTGTGGTTGTTTTTAGAATCAGTGGTGATTTTTTTTCGTAACTACCTTTGGAGAATTTTATCAGGGATCGCAGCTTCTTACTGAGGCTGACCAGGGAGCTCCTCCACTCATGGGTTTTAACCTCTTTTGCAACAGTTTCTTCCTTCTGTTGTGCAGTTTGTTTATGGCAGGGGACCACCAGATTGGCTTCCTTTTCTTGGAGGATAGCATCTTGGTTCTGTTTGGGATAGCATGATCCATGCACTCATGCAAGTGCTTATAAAGTGCAATTGTGTAGGATTCAGTAGTCATAACTGTATTGTCCATCTGCATGGGTATCCTGAAGTTCACCACTTCTGTCTTAAGAAGCATGAAGTTGTCTTTGGAGAAATTTTTTAACATGGTTTCCTTAATGGGGGTTGGGGGCAGAATGTGGATATGTAGGTTAATAGCTTATGGTCAGATCAGACCAATGAGGCGTTGAGTTCAGGTGTGGAACACCGGTCATTCAGGACAAACCAAACCCCGTAACCAGCAGAAATAACCACAAAGTGAGCTAAATGCTACTCATTGCCAGAGGTCTCAGCCTCCAGATGCACACACTCGAGGCACTTCTCACTATGGAGAATATTGATATCTGTGCAGTAACAGAAACCTAGTTCAAGGCTCCAGAGAGCACACCAGCGCTACCAGGATACTACTCATTCCATACCTTCCAGCATTAGAACCTGGATCATAGCACATAGGGTGGGGATGTATCCATATTCATTGAGGATACCTACACCTCTCTCTACATGCTCTCTGCAGGATATGTACCCATAGAATGTTACACAGCAACGTTCTTCCCACTCCACATGGGTGGGGCCCCAAAAAGCCCTTGGCATTCATGCTCTATGAACCTGATAAATCTGATCTGCAAGGCAATGGAGCCAATCACAATGGAAGTCAACACTAAAGACATTGGGAACCTTCACACAGTTGAGGACACCCAGTTTGACTTCATCAAATGCAGATCACGCCTCCTGAACTGGGTGAATTTCTTTGAGACAGTTACCCAGGCTACAGATGATTGAAATGAGCTCCACACAGCCTACCTATACCTCACTAAGGCCTTTGACACCATTCCCTAGTCAGGTATCATAGATGAACTTACCAACCTGGGCATGAATCCATACATCACAAGATGGATTGCAAACTGGCTCACAGATAGATCCCACAAATTAAGAGTTGTTGGCTACATGTCAGACTCTACACCGATAACAACTGGTGCCCCCAGGGTTCAGTCCTGGGTTCCCTCCTCTTTGGTATAGACTTCTCAAAAGTACATGGCGTCACAGGAGGGTTGTAGTTGACTAAGTTTGCTGGGAAATGCAAAGTGTTTGCCATAATAGATTCCCCGGATGACACAAATATTTTCCAGAAGGGACTCTATGAGACAGATGTGTGGTGTCAGAATCATGGCCTCAAGCTCAATGTGGAAGAATGCATAGTAATCCCCTTTGGTGAAAACAAAGTACCCACAAAATACCACATAGGTGTTACCCCCTTAAAACTGACAAGGTAATAAGGGATCTGAGGACACAAGTAGACAGTCATCTTTCCTTTGACAACCATGTTGCCAAAGTGATTGGGAAATCCTATGTGGCCCACCTAATCAACAAAGGGTTTGCATCAGAATCAAAAGAGGTAGTGGTGGCCCTCTACTCTTAAGTCATCAGACTCATCATTGAGTACAATGCACCATTTTGGATGCACTCAACTAAGCATATCCAGCAGGTGTAGAGACCGCAGAGGTACCTCACCAAGAGGATTACTGGCCTCAAGCAGTTGTGTTATGCAACACAACTGGTAAAACTAAATCTGTTCTCAGTTGCATACTGCCTACTCAGAGGCACACTCTGCCTAACATACAGAGCCATGTCTAGCACATAACTGTTGAACATGCTCCATCTACGGATTACAAAATTGTGTTGCACTACACACTCCAGGAATATGAACCTCATCACAACAATGAATACAACATGCTGGTTGGATAGAGTACCATCCCAGACACTTGCCTTACCGTGGAACAGAGTCCCAATGTACATCAGACAGAGCATCTCGCTGACACTCTTCAACAGGATCCTTGATGAGTGGATGGGAAACAGACAATTCACCCCAGGTGTCACATCAGCAGCCCCACTAGAAAGGGGCTTAGGGTACTAACTATTAGAACTAGAGCTTGGAAGATCACCCATTGGGGTGGTGAAAGCTGCACAACTTGCCTAGGCTAACATATGCCTTTGTGAAGATAGTCTTCTACATACCTATGAACCTATGTGACAGGTACATGTCTACAGATAGTAGATGTGTACTTCATTGTACAGTCATGTTGTACAGCAGGCATATGGACCACATACACTGTAATGCTTACAGATACTGGTGGCTGTTATGTACAGTAGGTGAGATGTGCACCTCATGTCTTTTGTGCCATTGGGATGTGTGCTGGGTGGGGCAGTCCTGGATGGCTCCCTGTCATGGTCACCCTCTTACACACATCTCTGCCCATCCATCTTTGGCTTATTATACTGTGTTCCCCCTATATATACATACATATATAGGTACATAGCTAGGTAATAGGCTATCTGCCTGAAGGCATATATTAGTATGGCCAGAGTGTACAGCTATCACCACACATGGGGTTAGTTCCCTAGGCCTCTGTGTAGTAGAGCTGATGAAGTGATCCATGAATATGCCCCTGCACTAACCCAGACTAGCCTTGCTCTTCCTTTTCTTGTCTCACTACCTTCCCCTCTCTCCCTCTTTACCCAATAACCCAGTTGAGGTCTCCTAGCTCCTCAACTATACATTAAGATAGTGAACTGACCCGCTGACTAGTTATCCCTGAGTGTTTCTCCACTCTTTCATAGGTGTAAATTCTGCCTCTCTTTAATAAAGTAACTCTTTTATTTAGCCCGAGGAAGATAATTAAATCCATAAACTCATCCTATACTAACTCTGATACCTTTCCTATCTTTCCTTCTCTTCCTTTCTTACTTTATCCTTAGTCTATTCATTATGCTTTCTAATTATGTTACTTTATAAAAAAGTACTATGCTTTGCCCATGACATAATATGTGGGATCTTATATCTCACTTATGTGTAAGACTATTGTGTTATTAATCTTCCAATTTCCTCAAAGAAAAAAAAAACTTTTTTTTTACTTGACTTCCTTCTTACTATTTTAGCTGTAATTACTTTTATGTTTACTTTTTATTAAACTATGTATTAATACTTGGAGCTTTTCTCCCCGGGCCTCTACTGAAAATGGACATATATCCAGCTAGACTAGCCCGGTCAACAAATGTAAAATAAAATAAAATAAATAAATAAATGGTGTGACAGTTCAGTTTCACATACACTCATCAAGGCTCCTCTGGAAGAGTGTCAGTTAGGGACTCAGCTTAATGTAGGCTGGGAGCCTATTCCAAAGCAAGGGAAGTATGTGAGCTAGTAATGTATCCCTCCAACATGTTCTGTTTATTGTTGTGATTATGATATCTCTAGAGCATGGGGCACAGTAAGCTTGGGTTTACTTTAGATAGCGCATGTACATCAGTTCTGCATTGGACATGGACCTGTCTGTTGGGCAGAGATCACCTGAGTAGACAGTATGCAACAGAGTTCAGATTGAGTTAAATTCAGTCTTGTTGCATAGGGCAACTGTTTGAGGCCAGTAATCCTCTTGTTGAGGTACTTCAGTGGTCTTTCCAGCTGCTGAAGGTGCCTTGTCAGATTCATCACAAGTGTGCTGTGATACTCTCTGATGGGTCTGATGACTGATGAGTAGAGGGAACCTCCTTTGACCTACATGCAAAGACCTTGGCAATTTGTGGGAACACATAGCATGATTTTCTAACCACTTTGTGAATGTGTTTCTGGAAGTAGAGATGACTATCCACATGCGTCCATAGATCCCTTATTATTACCTCCATATTTAGGGTGTTGGCACCTATGTGGTATTTGTATGACTGTAGCTCGAGGCCATAATTTTGACACCACATCTGTCTGACTGGGACCCTTTTTAAGGATGTCTCTGTTGTCCCAAACATTGATTATGACAACCTTTTTGCAGTCATCCACAAACTTTGCTAACCATAACCCTCATGTGTTTGACTGTATTTCTGAAAAATATACAACAGACAGGAGGGGTCCCAGGACTGAGCCATGGGAGACAGCAGTTGCTACCAGCTTGATCAGGAGACCACAATTCTTACCTTGTGAGATCTATCTGTGCCCCAGTTGGCAATCCATCAGATGACATATGTGTTTATGCACAGGTTGTTGATTTTGTGGATACGACGTGTGTGGGATGTTTGAAAAAGGCTTTTCAAGGTCTATGTAGACAGTGTGGAGCTCATTTCATTGATGTATGTCCTGGGTGACTGCCTTGAAAACTGTCTAGCAGGTTTAGGAACCATGATCTGCCCCTGACCAAACCAAAATGGGTAGGGTTGGGTGTTTGTAGGCTCCCTAAGGCTCTGTTTATGAGTTCCATAATGATGGACTCCATGGTCTTGCAGATCAGGCTTATTAGGCTTATAAGACAATAGTTCCCATGGTCTGTTGTGCACCAACACTTGTGGAATGTGCCAAACATTGCTGTAACCCATTCAACAGTTTCATATCCTGTACAGAGGGTGAGTCTCAACAGACTGTTCAGGTGCAGGGCCTGTTTGTTTGGGAGTTCACATATGACGCAGCCAGGGAAACCATGTCATTCCACAGACGCAGTGTTTTTAGGTTTGGATAGAGTTGTTTAACCATAGTATATGTGATTTCTGGGTTTTCACAATCTCCAGGTATGGTTATTGGCCCTTTTGTCAGTGAGAGGAGGGTAAATATGTATGAACCTGTCTGACAAAATGTTGGCAATGTCAGTTATGTACATGTATTCATTTACACTTTGCACTGACTCAGAACATATATGAGTTTACATTGATATTTATGACATAGCAAAAGAAAGCTTCATGGTTTTCTATGGACTCTTTGGCAATATTTTTGCCAGAACATGGCTTGAATAATGTTAGGAGTGCTCATTGTTTCTTGATGATACTGATCAGAGATTTATTGATCTTCTTTGGGTTTTCACTTTCTTTGAACAACTTAAGTACTTGTAGTACATAGTTTGATTATGACAGGGGACCAATATATTATATAGGTGTTTTTTCATATCACTGTGTGCACAAGGCAGGATAGGTGAATAGTGTTTAAAAGAAATGTATTTGATAATATGTTTAAACAACCTAGTGCCTTTGTACCCAAGATACATCCCACAGTTGAAACTTTCACTAATGTGTGTGAATATGAAATTAGAGAGATGCATGCTAAAAATCTTCCACCTAGATTTTATAACTTGAGTAAATCAGAAACTGAAGCACTGTCAGAACTAAAGGATTCTCACGGCATTGAAATTAGGCCTGCTGACAAGGGTGGCAGTGTAGTAGTAATGGATAAGGTTTTTTATTACAAGAAAATGATGGAACTTTTGAATGATACAGATACTTATGTTGAACTAAATGAGAGACAAGTACAAGGTATAATTGACAGGATATCTGTATATATTTTTGACTTATTGATTACTAATTATGTATCAGAGGAATTGTTTGACTACTTTCAGATAGAACATCCAACTATACCCATTATTTATGGTCTACCTAAAATTCACAAAGACATCACACAGCCCCCTATGAGACCTATTGTATCCAGTAAAGGATGGGCCACAGAAGCCATCTCAATTTATATTGAACAAAATTTACAAATAGTCCTAAAATCATGTGAGACTATACTAAGGGATACAAAGGCATTTCTGACTGTTATATAATAAGACCAGGAATATTAATAGAAATTATATGTTTGTGACAATGGATGTCACTTCACTGTTCACAGTGATACCGAATAAATGGGGTATTGAGAAAATACATGATATTCTGACCTTGAAACAAGTTTTTCAAAGCACTAAGATTAATTTGATATGTGAGTTGCTTGATATTGTCCTAGAAAATAATGTCTTTATATTCAATGACAAGTTTTATCTACAGAAAGTTGGTGTAGCAATGGGCACGGCTTGTGCTAACAGCTACGCCAACTTAGCATTGGCTGCATGGGAAAAAGATCATGCATTAAGTGCTAGCAATAAATATGCTGGCAAAATTGTATGGTATATTCGTTTTGTAGATGACGTCTTCCTGTTATGGGATGGTACTAGTGAAGAGTTGCAAGAGATGGTGGAGTACTTACATAGCACCACTGAATTTTTAAGATTCACTAGCCAACATTCCAGGGACTCTATTGAGTTCCTAGATGTTTTGGTTAAGAAGACAGCGTTAGACGAACTTACAACAGGGATGTATAGAAAATCTACATGGAGAAATAGCATCTTACATAAGACTAGTATGCATCCAACATTTGTACACAAAAATGTAGTGAAAGGACAATATATGAGAATAACCCACTTACATAATACAGATGAAGGCTTTGTGAAGAAAATGACTATATTAGAGAAAGACTTCTTAAACAGAGGTTATAGTAAGAAAGACATAAATGAAAGCTCTAAATATACCATTGAAAATAGGGATGGGAGATGTAAACAGCTCTTCTCAAATACTATAGAAGATGTTAAAAGCAAGGAAGGTCATGATTTTAAAGTTAGATTCCCTATAACTTATTCAAGTGACATCAGAAGGTTCTGTAATATTTTTGAGAAGAATTGGAATGTTTTATTGTCGGATCCTGACTTTAGAGAATTGTTAGAAGATAGACCCAGCTTTTCTTTTAAAAATAAGAGGTCCTTAAAAAGGCAACTCTGTTATAAATCCAGAAACAATGAAAGAATGATCCTATCTGATAGGCAGGGGACTTTTCCTTGCAGAAATTGTACAGCATGTGACTATTTATATAATAAATCTACATATAAACATCCTACACTAGGATTTATAATTGATATAGATTTTTATGCTGACTGCAGAACACAAAATTTGGTTTATTTCAGCTTTTGCACTGTCTGTCATGCCTTTTATATAGGTAAAACCAATAGGTGTCTAAAGGAACGTATCCTTGAACACCTTAGAGATATAAGAAATAAAAAAGACACAAGTGCTTTAGCAAAACATGTGAAAGAAGAAGATAGGAAACATATTTTTAATTTCATGGTTTTAGAAATAATAAATAAAAGTAAGAGGGGAGGTGATATAAGGAATCAGGTAGAGGAAGCCGAACAAAGATGGATTTTACTACTTCAGGCAGATAGGTCTCCTGGACTGAACAATGCTGTTTCCTTGAAACCTTTTTTAAAATCCAGACCACTAAAACATTAAGTAATATGGATTAGTACATAAAATGTGTCTGTTATATGTATATTTTATTTCATCTTATGCAAAATATAAGGCAAATTAATGTACTGATGTATGCAATTTTAATTAGTCTATGTCATAGTTCTATATGTGTTTTCATTGGTTGAACCATATTTTAAATATGTTTTAACTGTTTTTATGAGTCTGAAGAAGCGATCAGCTGACTTAGATCGTGAAAGGGCTTACTCTTGTTTAATAAAGTGGTGTGAAACTGCAAGTGAACCGTTTCCTACCTTGACTACTACATCTCAGTTACAACTTTTGGTTTTATAAAGGGCACTACTGTGAAGCTGCAAGTGATTTATTTCCTGACATGGATTATTCCATTTTTATCTTCAGCTGTGGTCTAACCATTGGTCTTTTCATTTTTTCGAATAGTGGCAAGTGTCTGGAGTAAGAACTGCAACTGCCAGATATGTGTGGCCCACTGCTGTACTCAGACATGGCCTGTGTGTGAGCATGCCCAGTATGACCTTTCAGTATATTGTTGACTGACATTTGCTTCATTTATTTAAGTGTGTGAGCATGCCCAGTATGACCTTTCAGTATGTTGCTGACTGAAATTTGCTAAATTTGCTTAAGTGTGTGAGCATGCCCACTATGGGCATATATACTATATGTGTGTGAAAAATCAAGTTGTTTTTTACTTTAGGGCTCACCTTTGTGTTGTACATCGACAGGAAGCACGCTGGGCCTGCAGGGCTTCCATGAGTCAATTTGCAGAGACTTATCAACATTTCTACATACAGGGGGGACAGCTATTATTTGTAAATTTCTACCCGGGGGGCACACCTGATTGTTACTGTGGGTGTACATAGGATGAGGGGTACACACATTTGCTAGGCCTGCACTGCTATTTCAGATACTCCATTTCAGTCTGTACTGTTGCCTATCGTACTGGCTTGAAGCATACCACTGTACTACAGACCTTAGCTTCCAATTACACGCATACTAGTTTGGGACTTCATAGCCTACCCAACCCACATCACACTGCCTGGCCTGCTGTTATCTGTCTGCATAGGCCTGGGGGGAGGTTACTCATATGCCTCTTCAGTGGGAATGGTACAGCATTTGTTTGTGTTTGCGTTTGACTACAATTGTGCTGCTGGCTGTGACTGTTAGGTATGTGACCCCCTCAACTGGTATGTATGAGTGACTTAAGTTGTGTTTGTGCCAGTGAAATGCTGTCATGGCTTAGTGGTTCAGTACTGTGACTATAGTGCACAGTATCCTGAGTTCGAGCCCTGTCACTGCTTTTTATTTTCCTGCTGGGCAGACATGACTGGTTAAGGAACAGTAAAGCAGGTGTGAGTGTGTTTACCCGACTTTGATCAACTTTGCCCAACATTGCCCAACTTTGCCCAACATTGCCTGACGTTGCACTGGTTAGTGCAGTGCGCAGCTATGCACAAGTGTATTTAAATATGCTCAGTATTGGTAAAATTTGCTTAGCAATGCTTTCTATTGCTTAAAATAGGGCCTCATGCCTCATGTGGTGCTGCAGGGCTGCCTATGTCAGATGCACATAGTACACTCCCTATACATGTTTGAAAACAGGTAGTGTCAAGTTAGGAATCCCTTTTACTGTATGTGCGAGTCAGAGAAAGGTGTCATTTCCAGGGTTCCTACTGAGTCAGTGTATGTGCTATTCGTTGCCTCTTTGCCAAGGCCAGGGCATACTGGGCACGCCTCCTTCTGCCTACTGGGGCAGGCTCAGGTTGTTCCTCCTCCGAGTCATGCTGTGCCTGTGCAGGCCTTGGCAATGGAGGGAGGCTGTTTGGCCCTGACCCATGCTGTTCCTGCTGCAGCTGTTTCCGCAGGATCATATTGAATAGCATGGCACAAACCATGACAATTTGGGTACATGTAATTGGTGAGTACTGCAAGGCTCCACCAGATGTGTCCTGGCACTGGAACCATGACTTGAGCATCCCAAACACACAATCAATTATGTTTCTTGTTTGTGCGTGTGCCTCATTATAGAGTTCTTGTTCGGGTGTGTGTGCATTTCTGATGGGTGTCATCAGCCATGCCTCCAGTGTGTATCCAGCATCCCCCACTAGGTGAC
This sequence comes from Protopterus annectens, assembly GCF_019279795.1. NCBI lineage: Eukaryota > Metazoa > Chordata > Ceratodontiformes > Protopteridae > Protopterus > Protopterus annectens. The sequence goes on from NC_056739.1 coordinate 475,401,077, forward strand.
CATCAGGGATGTCCCCATTGGTAAATCTCTGGTACACCTGCATCAGATGCTGGATGTGGGAATCATAATAGCTTCCAGGGCAGCCAGCACACACATTCATTATTATGCCCCGGGCATCGCACATGACCTGGCAGTTGATGGAGAGGAAGCCCTTGCGGTTGATGTAGACCCTACCCCACTGACCGGATGGTGCTTTGATGTGTATGTGTGTGCAGTCTATTGCACCCACTACCTCAGGGTATTGTGCTATTTGGTGGAAAAGATGCATATTGCTGGCCAATGCCTCACAGGAATTGGGGAAATATACGTGCTCAATGACATGTGCTGACATGGCATCCAGGAACTGGTGTAGTACCCTGGATGCTGATGCCTGTGAAATCCCCATCATATCACCAGTTGGTCTCTGGAAGGTACCTGTAGCTAGTATTCTTAGGCCAACAAATACCTTGGTATCCACTGGGATGGGTTTCCCTCTGTTGGTTCTGTGTGTGAGGCGTGGCTGGCACAGCTCAACAATTTGCTGCAGGAGGTCTCTGTCCACCCTATAGCACTCCACTATCTCCAGCTCATGTAGCCCCTGGTAGGTTACTCTGGGTCTGTACACTCTTCTCTGTCTCCTCACTGTGGGTTGCTCAGCAGCATTCACAACATCACCACTATCAGCACCTTGCAGGTGTTGGTTTATGATAGCAAGAGTAGCCCCTAACATTTTGTCTGACTTTAAAGTTTTTAAGCTTTCCCTCTTTATGTACTGCAGTGTTGCAGAGTTCTTGGGAAAAAACAGTGAAGAATGCTGTTTGCAGAGTTTAAAGTGCTGGGCTGGGCTGGGCTAGTCTGCTGCCTGTGTAATTGGCAGATTCTGATATATTTCACCTGGCAGCTCTGTTAGTTCTCCTTGGTTAACTTCCTACTACTTCTTTTCCTTCCTTTTCCCTTTCTGTTTCTGTCCGGGGCAGCACCGCGCAAACAAGCGCACACACGTGCACATGCGCGCACATGCTGTGTGCACATTTGCAAGAAATTTTAGATATTTTCACGGTGTGCACCTTTGGTTTCTGTTTTTTAAAAAGGACAACTGTAGACACGCCTCTTGCAATCCTGAGCAACTCAGAGCAAACACAAGACACTGTGCTCCAATAAGCTTGCAGCCTTTCTGACACACCCACTCATGATGTTACCAATATTCTACTCATCTACTCACCTATTCCTACACTTACACTCTTGGGACATGGCTCACATGCTGGGGAAAATTGAGATTCACTATCCTTATCCTCATTTGCATAGGATTGCCTACTAATGCATTGTTACATCTCTCTCACTGAGCTTCCCCCCTTAGCAACTTTTACTCAGTGGTGGCCATGTTGTCTTCAGCCTGCCATTCACCTGCATGGCAGGATAAGCTTTTTAGTGAAAATGGCTATTTTTGGCTATTTCTAAATTATTTTCTTGTTTCTTTAAGCGCCGCATGTTTGTGCAGTGCTGTGCTATGCTTAAACATCGGAGATCGGGGAAAGAAAAGTTAGATTTTAATAATTTTAAACATTGATACATGCCAATGGCCTTATATTTGGCCATTGGCATGCTTCCTCAACTGTATGCATCCTTTATTTGGAGCTGCCATAGCTCTGTTTAGCTATTTGCAGAATGGTACTCCGTTACCAATGGAGTACATTTCTGCAGATAACACTAATCTTCCACGGACAGGTTAGTGTTTCCTGGATTACAAATTTACCTCATTTGCATAGCTTTCAGCAGCAAATGAGGTAATTTGCATACCATGATGCTGTCCGTGCAAGAGTAGCTTTAGCAGCTCTTGTGCACGCCCCTGCTGGCTGTACCTGGATCGCACAGCAGACATATTGCCTCTGTGAGCTCCTACACTCTTCTTGCACTCCATGCAAGCTTTTGTAAATCTGGCCCAGTGTCTCTTAAGAGCAGATATTTCTCCTATATTATAGGAAATGACTCATACAGGGATTTTTTGCATTAAGGCATGCAAATGCTGAGTAATTAATTATCCAGAGACTTCCTGTTTTGATCACTTTTTCCAAGGTGGCATGACCCTTGAGTGAGAATAAAAAAAAAAAAAAAAAAAAATAGATAGGTATATCTGTAAAGCCTCTATAAATGGGGTATGTAGATGGTTACCCTCGTTAAATATGTTATAGAATTTTTCCACAGTATATTTTTTCATAAACTGACAGCCTCGAGTATGTCCTTTTTGATATAGGTGCACTTATGCTATAAGTTACAAGCTATTTTAGAAGAGGGACTAGTGAAACAAATAGTCTAGCTTCCATGACACTTGCTGAAATTAGATGTTAGATATGTTTAAATTGGTGATTCTCCTTCAGCATGTTCCATTATTTTTGCATGGTTACTATATTTTCAGAAAAAGCATTACATTTATTTACAAAAAAATATATATTTCTCCTATCTTCCTGATGAGTGTTAACATGACATATGCAAATGTTTTTTAGGTCTTTATTAAAGTCAGTCAGCCCTGGAGTTATACTGTGTTTTTCAAAATCATAGTTTCTTAAATATCTGCTTGACTGAAATTGCTTGATGATATAGTTGTTTGGCTGTTTAAATACAGAAACATATTTCTACGAAGCTCTGGGTATGTTTATTCATGCAAGATATAGAAACAGAGTTCACACACATTTATGTTCTACTATAGGCCTCACTATCCCTTCAGTTGTCTCCCTGCTTGTGGGAGAAACTAAAAATTAAGGAGATGTCAGCTCTTCTTTGTTGCTGCCATCACCTGGATAGTTATCGTATCCTACTTTGCTTACATTCTCATTTTTGTTTCCCTCTCTACTTTACAAGCTTGCCGTCTTGTAGGCTGTTCCATTCTGATACTCAACTCGCTAGCGCAAAAGGTCCTTGATAGACTTTGTTAATTCAAATGCCCTGGAGCAAATTGTCCATACCCCGACAAGGGGAACAAACATTCTGGATATGGCCCTCATAAACATGTCTAACAGATGCACTGCCGCAACTGTCGGATCCTTATTACTTAAAACTGACCACAAATCAGTCACCTTCAAGCTGGCACTAACACTAGAACTCACAAAGAGTGAAGTCAGACTAAAAAACTTTGCCAAGGCAAACTATACCCTCCTAGGTGAATGTATAAATGCATTCCATGACCCACCCCAAGCTGGAAGTGGTAACTATGCTGAAGCTTACACTAAATCATAAGTGTATAAACTTGGCAGTACCAGAAAGAATCAAAGCTAGAGCCCCAAGTATTTACAAGCTGCCATGGTGGACATTCAACATCAACAAACTTTGCAATAAATGCAAAAAGTTGCTGTTCAAGAAAACAAAGGCAAGGCCCAACAATGGAAAAACATCCTTCTCAATCTCAACAGACAAATAAAACTGCTTGTCAAATCCTGTAAGGGGCCCCTTTGAGAGAAACTTAGCAAGTACAGCCAAGTTTAATCATAAGGCCTTTTACAGCTATGTACATAACCAAAGGGTACAACCCAAACATGTGCAGAACTAGCGGCCAACAGTATTACACACTGACCCCACAGAGATAGCAAACCTGCTAGTGGATAGGATTGCTGAAACTTTCACTCCCTTACCCCCTCTTAACGTACAACAAACCTTCCTCCAACCTTCTACTACATATCTGAAGGACAGGTCCTCAAAGCCTTGACCAAGGCAAAAAACACAGCCTCTATGGGACCAGATGACATCCCGGGCTGTCTTCTAAATGGGTCTATATTAGAAGCCCGAAGATCCGTTTGAGCGAACTGGAAAAGAGTGACACATATTGCACGAACTACAGAAATGGCGATCGTCCAAAACAACAAAATTCAAAATGTCGAATTGTCATGGTTGGCCGATCTGTGGTATAGCTCCATAAGGTGAGTGTGCGATAGTTACGGACCTTAGGGTTAAGGTGTGGGTTAAGGTAAGTGCATAGATAGGTAATTATGTAAGGTTTAGTGTAGGGTTAGAAGTAGGGTTTTGTTAAGTGTATGTGTGTGGATTATTTGTTTTGTTTGGGTATATCTCCGTAGGGTAAGTGTGCGATAGTTATGGACCTTAGGGTTAGGGTGTGGATTAAGGTAAGTGCATAGATAGTATTGTATATAAGATTTAGTGTAGGGTTAGAAGTAGGGTTTGGTTAGTGTATGTATGCGTTTTTTTTTATTATGTTTGGGTACATAGTATGTAGCATGCGGTGGTGTTGGCTGACTATGACAATTCGAGATTTTAAATTTTGTGGTTTAGGGGGTTCGGCATATTTGTGGTTTGGGCTATATGTGTCGCTGTTGTGGTGTTCGCTCAAATGAGTTTTTGGTTTCATAATACAGACCCTTCTAAACAGGCTAAAACATGATCTAGCATCACCACTAAGTACCCTTTTCAATCACAGCCTAACCACAGGCTTTGTTCCTGTAGAATGGAGAACAGCAACAGTTATTCCCATCCACAAAAATTGCCTAGCAACAGAGTTGGGGAATTAAAGACCCATAAGTCTGATCAGCCTCTTCTGTAAGGCCATGGAATGTATCATTATGGACCCCATAAATAAAGACATAGGTGACCTCCAAACCCTGGATCCTACCCAGTTTGGCTTTGTAAAGGGCAGATCCTGCCTATTAAATCTGGTGGATTTCTTTAAAAATGTGCCCAAGGCCATTGATGAGTGCAAATCTGTGTACACAGCATACCTCAGTCTGACAAAGACTTTCAACACAATCCAAAATTCTGGCATTACCAATAAACTTAGCAAACTGAATATAAACCCCTTCATTGTAAGATGGGTTGCCAACTGGCTCACAAATCGGGCACATGCTATCAAAGTGGGTTACTCCCCATCAACCAGCAGACCTGTTAACAATAGGGTGCCACAATGGTCAATGCTGGGCCCCCTACTGTTTGGCATATATTTCTCAGAAGTTCAGGTCAAAACTAAGGGGTTGTGGCTGACAAAGTTTGCAGTTGTCTGCAAACTAGGTGCAATCATTGAATCCCCAAATATACTCCAGGAGGGTCACACATAGACCAATGACTGGTGTATTAGTCATGGTCTCAAACTGAATGCAAAGAAATGCATCATCATTCCCTTTGGCACAAGCACTGTCCCCTCACACTATAAAATCAACAACAATACCCTAAGTACCCATGAAGTGGTAAATAACCTGGGATCACAAGTTGACTGTGACATTAATTTCAACCACCATGTGTCTACAATAGTAAGGACAGCACACTTGAATAGTAAAGGCATTGCCTCTAGAGCAAAAGAAGTTATAACCCCCTTATACTTGGCACTTATCTGGCCCATAATTGAGTATAATGCCCCATTTGGCATGTACCATACTAAGCACATGCAGCAATTTGAGAGACCTCAGAGGTTTCTAAGAAAGAAGATCAAGGGGCTGCAGCATGTGCCTTACACAGACTGACGAAAGTCCCTGTCACTATACTCTGCATTGTACAGGCTTCTTAGGGTCACTTATGCCTGGGATACAGAGCAATCCAAGACCTAAGCCTAATGAATGTGCTGAAAATCTGTAAATCAAACAGGACTAGGGCTACCCATTCCAGGGTCCTAAATATGACCTGCAACTTAAGTAACACATGTTGGAGGGACAGATTTATCTCCCAGCAATTGCCACATCTTTGGAACAGGCTACCATTTCTTGTGAAACTGAGCACCTCTATGATACTGTTCAAGAGGATCCTGGGTGAGTGGATGGGGCACCGTAAATTCTTACCTGAAATAGGGCCCACAACCTACCTGGACATGGGCAATCATCACTAAATGCAATGTAGGAATTGACTAGCATGTCTATGATATTACATTGGGAGGAAACGGCTAAGCTTAAAATGACCTCCAGATCGATAGCCTAGTAATCTCCTATGATCATATGATCCTATGTCTCTGTGTAATTTTTTCTACTTTTTTGTTTGAGACTATCTGTGTCAAGTACTTGTAACCTCACAAAAAACACATTTTGAATAAAGTTGGAAGAGGCATGCCAGGTGCACTTTATTAAAAACAAATTACTTAAAATTATTAAAGTGGATAAGGTTGGGGAAGGGCGGCACAGTGGATAGTGTTGCCATTTCACAGCAAGAAGTTCCCAGTTCAGTTCTCAGATGGGGTGCCTTCTATGCAGAGTCTGCATGTCCTCTCTGCATTTGTGTACATTTCCTCTGGGTGGTCCAGTTTCCTCCCACATTTCAAAGACATGTAGCAGGTGGACTGGACACTCTAAATTGGCAATAGTTAGTGTGTGTACAAGTGTGCAATAGAGATGAACAACCCCAGCTGGACTAGGTATGAACCTTGGCTCTAGATGATTGTCACTGTTGAAGTGACACCCTGAGCCCATGTCCAAAAATGGGAAAAGGGGTTGTAGCTGGACGGATAGGTTTGGGGAAGTGGTGCCTATAGATTTAGCTCATTATGTAACTGAAATTGAACATGTGTAGAGGAGACATTTTTATTCTGTGTCTCTTTTTCATTTAGTTTTTTTTTTTACTTTCTCTTGTCACTTATCTGTAATAGAGATAATGATCCTTTCATGCCCTTTGTATTGTTTACATTCTTAGAAAACTGTCCTTGCTCAAGTGAGTTTGAATCTTGTATCTGCTTGAGCTGAATTTTTTTTTTTTTTTGCAATTTTGAGGAACAGTCCATTTAGTTACATATTCAGGGATGCCTCATAGTGCAGGAATATCCTGTCTGAGGTTGTTAGAAAAATTCACATGAGAAAGGCAAAGTCAAATCGTATGGTAACATCACCAATGTCTAACAGGTCAGGGTAAACCTAATAATATGTAAGAAAAACACTGTTAGAACTGCTAAAGCTAGCAATGGAAACAAAACAAACTTCAACAAAAACCTTCGGCAGACCACCATGGCACCACAATGCAACTCTGCAAGAAAAACCTTCGGCAGACCAGCGAAGAGTGCTTATTGGACCGATTTGTATTCCTGCATTTTACAGTTTTATTCAATAAATTTGTGGTTTTAACTGTTGCATCGTGGTGCCGTGGTGGTCCGCCGAAGGATTTTCTTGCAGTTTGTAAACTAAATAATATAGTTATTTTTCAGATACCATCATACATGTGAACTGTACAGATTTTTGCAGAATGTCCAGATTTTGTCTCATAATTTTGGTCTGTTCCTCATAAAATTTGTGGTGTTCTGGATATTTCAGGCAAATCAGTGAGGACTGAATTCACAATATAATAACAGGCATTTGAGCTCCTGACTTCATATCACTTAGAAAATGCATGGTAAAACAATACCTTTTATTCAAGCAACTTTCTAAGTTTATAAGTGCAATATTTAAAATGTGTCCCTATTTTTAGAGCTTTGTCCCCCTATTATTTTTGGATTTGTCCAGCTTTTTTGTGCTAAGAGGTTGAGAGTTATGCCCTGTTCCAAAATATAGTCCAAGGTATCCATGCTACTTCTTTTTTATATTGTTATATCAAATTAGAAAGGGTCAAATATGCTATGACCCAAAGTAATTTTGTGACCAATTAAATGTCTATAACCTACATAAGAGATCTGTAGATATCTGTATATAGAAATCTAAATTTAATTACATACTTAATTATATTACTATTAACATTCTGCACTTCTGTTTTCCAAGTGGACATTAAACTGTTCAAAAACTGATCTCTACATGTTTTATTCACACTTGCATGAACCTTGGGAAGACAATAAAATGTAAGAAAACTAGTCTTGGATATTTCTAAGTTCTTAAAAAGTTTGGATATATGAGAAGAAACAGGAACACCCTTATTCAAAAGGGAGGAAATTTCTTTAAGACTCAAATTTCATCTGTCGTCTGTTAGTACTGAAAAGTAGTATGGCCCTTACCTGACCAATGGCACTTTGACGAAGAATTTCATTTGTTTATTTAATCTAATGTATTTATATGTTTATTTTTGAAGTGTCAGATTGAAAGACAGTTTAAATTAATGTTTTATTTTTTGTGTTTTATGTGGAAATTTTCATTCAATTTATTAATGTAAAGCATTTTTTCCCATATTTTATTTGTGTTGGCATTTGTAGAATTTATTTATGAGCTTTATATTTCACAATAGGTTATGTAGGTGTGACTGATTCTACATGATCTATGAGGTTTATAGTAAAGGCTGAAAAGTAGGAACCAATAATTGCATTGAATGGACATTCATCCTAAGGTCTCATCGGCAATGCTGAAGAAGTCTTCCTGGTCAGAGACCTTCATTGGTCCCTTAGAGAGTGACAACACCCTTACAAACATATAGTGCCACATGACAAACTGAAGCCTCCTAATTCAGAGAGAAGGCAGGAATGATGGAAGGAAGTGAAAAATACTATCAATAGCTCTGGTCCTTGTTAGGAAAACAGTTTCCTCTAGGAACTCTGTGTGCTTGCTCTAAAGTCTGTATGTAAGAAACATTAAATCAGATGTTTGACTTCTGTGTACAGTGAAATCCTTCAACATACTTTTCCATGAGTTTTCACAAGGGTGTGGAGGAATGAATGCAGGTAGAAACTTTCTGTCCACAGGAAATTTTACTTAAGAATAGGTAACATTAGGATGACTACAGCTTAGGGGAAGCCATGATGGATATATTAAATATTTTCATGACCTTGCAATGGCAAAAGCCAACATAGGTTCATAGGTTCATAGGTAGGTACTAGGCTATTGGCCCTAGGGCCTATATAAGCCTAACCAAAAAATGTACCCCGGCTTTCGCCACCCAAGATAATTATTTTCCTGTGCCCCTGTCGAGCAGAGCCACAGAAGTGATTCCTGGGGTGAATTTCCCA
>NC_056739.1:475414888-475517388 GCF_019279795.1 Protopterus annectens
TCCCTGTTCAATTCTCCCACGTAAAGGCACCTGCACAACCATTCCTAAAAACAACTTCATTAGTATGAATGACAGTAGTAGTACATTTACACCAATGCAACTGAATTTCTCTGTGCTTCTTCTTTTCCTGTCATATATACAACTCATACTCCTACTTTAATCTCATTCATGGAAACTCTACTATTTCATACATGTACTTATCACTTTCGCACTTAGCAGTGCAATAAAACTAAGACCTTTACTGTTGTAAACTCCAGAAATTTTAACATGCCTTTCTACCATCCACTTCATCAGTCCTTAAACTACCTCATGAAAAATCTTGCATATTAATCATCCTTGTTCTCATACAAAAAAAAGTGTTACAGTTACCCTATAACCCCTGCTCTCAAAAACACAAACGTAAACCCTCTTCTAAGAAAAGTATTCAAACAAAAATAAAACAACTTCATCACCTCTTCTCAATAATTACATCCCTAGCAATATTGAATCATATACAGGCCATCTTAACCTCTTTCATCTACAACTCTTAAAAAATTGACTATTAAATATGTAGCTTCTAAATGCAGGAAGAATCATCAATAAATTAGAACAGATGCCCTCCCTACTTTCATATAATACTGATATACTAGCAATGACAGAACCCTGGAAAAGTGTTACACACCCTTTAAACCAGATCTTCACAGCTATGTCATCAACCCTAGATCAGGAGATAGAACAACAGGGGACACAATGATTTATTGGTTCATAGGTTCATAGGAAGTTACTAGGCTAATGTCCCTAGGACCTTTACAAGCCTAGCCATTTAATACCCATGTTTCTAATTGACCTTGGTTAGATGGCCATTATTCACAGAGTGAGTATATGATCAGCACTGATTGCTCCTGTCCATGAGGGACATAGGTGCCACCCTCAAGGTGAATTTATGGTCTCCCATTCAATTGTCTAGGTTGTGCTTGAATGGGGTCATTGAGAAGCTCTGTTTCATGTGAATTGGCATTTATTCCAAAGGAGCAGCAATCTCTGGGTGATATATCTGTCTCTCCAGCAAGTTCTGTTAATGTCACAGGCTAGACTGAGATCCTTGGAGTGAGTGACTCTTGTCCCATTGGATTTGTGGATGTGCAGCATTTCCATTATGGCAGGGACAGAGACTGTTCTGTAGTCCAGGCCCAAGTTGTCTCTCAGCAGCCTGTAGGATACATAGTACAGTTACAGGGCTTTCAGTCTTTCCATGTATGTCATGTTTTGGAGGCCCTGCATTTTCTTGTTGAAAAATCTCTGTGGTCTCTCCAGCTGCTGCAGTTGTCTGGTGAGGTACATGCAAAAGGGATAGTTGTACTCAATTAGTGGTCTGATGAGTGTTGAGTACAGAGGAGTTATAACATCCTTAGTCTTGGATGTGATACCCTTATTTATGAGATGTGCAATGTAGAAGGCTTTCCTTACCACTGTGGACACATGGTGATCGAAGTCCAGATTGTTATCAACCTGTGTTCCCAAATCTCACACTACTGGGTTTGAGCATATGAGGGTGCTATCAATATTGTAATTTGTAGGGACTTTCTCTCTGCTAGAGGGAATATTGATACACTTTTTTTCATTTAGTTTTAGTCTGTGGTTTTGGCATCAATTATTTGTCTGTGCTAGCCCCTTTTATAATATGTTAACATTATTTGGGGACTCAGTGATTGTGCCCAATTTGCAATCATCAGTAATCTTGGTAAGGCACAACCCATCTACTTTTGCCTGGATTTCCGAGAAATAGATTCCAAACAGAAGAGGTCCCAGTACAGGTCCTTGTGGTGCACCACTGGTAACTGGTCTACTGGTAGAGGTGGAATCCTTAACTTTGACAGTATGTGCTCTGTCAGTGAGACAGTTGGCTACCCATGTAGTGATGTATGGCTTAATCTCCAGCTGGAAGAGTTTCTCAATGATACCCGAGTGGGGGATTTTGTCAAAAGCCTTTGCTAAGTCAAGATGGGCAGTGTGCAATGTTTTGCCTTAATCCAGGGCTTTGGTGGCATTCAAAAAGAAGTCCACTAATTTCTGTAAGCAGGATCTACCCTTAATGAAGTTAAGCTGGGTTGGGTCAAATGTTTGAAGGTTGCCTATGTCCTTGTCGATAAGGTCCATGATGATTCTTTCCATGACCTTGAAGATAAGGCTGATTAGGCTTATGTGTCTATAGTTCCCAAGGTTGTTTGATGGATCCCCTTTGTGCAACGGGATTACTGTTGCTGTTCTCCACTCTGATGGAACAAAGCCATCTCTCAGGCTGAGGTTAAAGAGAGTGCCAAGTAGTTCCAGTAGGTCTTGTTTTAGATTGTTTAGTAAGCAGCCTGGGATGTTATCTGGTTCCATAGAGGCCATGTTTTTGGCCTTGGAGAGCACAGATATGTCCTGTTCACTGGAGATACAAGGTAGAGGATTGCTATCAGGTATGCTTTGGGGTATGGCTGGTAGGGACAAGGGGGTGAGGTTTGTGCCAAATCTTTTAGCTAGCAGACTGGCAATTTCATTAGGTTCAGTATGAGAGGTACCATGCACTATAAGTTTAGCAAGTAGTTGAGCATTCCCTTTTAGATTTCAGACATAGCTAAAAAATGCCTTATGATTATCCTTAGCTAGGGATGCTAATTTAGCTTCATAACTAGCTTTAGAGGACTTTACAAGATATCCTTGTTCAAACTGTGGAAGGCATTTTTCTTCTGCTGAGTAAGTTCCTTCTTCTTCTTAGACATCAGTTTCTTGCTTTCGTTTATTACCTGTTTACACTTGAGGTCCTCCAGCGTGGTCTGTTTTTTTCAGGAGGACCTGGTTTTGATCTTGTCTGGTACAACATAGTCTATACAGTTGTTTAGGTGCTTATACAGGGCATTTGTGTACTCGCCTGCATAGGAGTTATTGTTGGCTGCGTTAGTTTGGGGTTTGAAACTTTTTATTCCATTGCCTAGAAGGTTGTAGTTTGCTTTGGAGAAAATTTTCTGTTTTGCTCTTGTGGGGTGTCAGGGCAGATCATTACTTCAACCGAGATAGACTTATGATCTGACCTTATCGGGGAAGGCAACACAACGTAGGTAGAGCAGTAACCCCCCATGTTGGTTAGTACTAAGTCTAGGACATTTGTGACACTTGTGGGGGTGCAGACTAGCTGTTCCAGGGCATTTGTATTGACAAAGTCCAGAAACCTTAGGATGAGCATATTTGTGCTCATGTATGTTGATAAATTTATGGAAGGATAGTTGAAATCTCCCATGACCAAAGTGTTTAGCTGTATAGTGATAGACTCTAGGACATCTGGGTAGGTGGTGTGCTTCCCTTGGTTCATGATGGGGGACCTGTAAATATCAATGATGTGGTAGGGTATTTTATCTATAGTTAGTTAGACCTGAAGTAGCTCAAGAGAATCATACTGTTTAACCAGTCTTGAGGTGTATTTGGCTTTAATGAAGATGGATACACCTCCACCTTTGGTTCTTTCAGACTCGTTTTGGGGTCTGACTGTGTGAAAGGCATTGTAGTCTTCCACGGTTGGAGTGCTCTCTGTGGACTTGAACCATGTCTCAGTGACTGCACAAACATTAGCATCTTCCAAGGTGAGGAGTACTTCCAGGGAGTGCAGTTTCCTGTTTAGGCTCCTAGTATTAAGCAGCATAACCTTGAGTTTGTCTTGCTAGATTTTTTTTTTATTTTGGAAATTTTGTTGCTTTGACATTGCCTAAAAAAAAGGTACTATGGGGGAGGCAAATGCTTTTGCCAGTATCCAAAATCCTAGAGTAAACAGGTGAAAACATTATTTGGCAAAGCAGTATTGTTTGTCAACCATGTCTTCCCAGGGGTTGACAGATACTTGATCCTCCTGGATTGATACCAGCTAAACCAATTCTTGAAGTGAATCATTTTTTTGTCTGTATTGTGGCATCATCCTGGTTGAAGGTAGAATGCTTCTTAGGCTAGGGACATACCTGCCTGGGGTACATAATCTGAGAGTTCGGTCATGCCTCTCTTCATGTAGTACAGAGAGGTATGTCTCAAGTCATTCACCCCAACATGTACTATGACAAGAGTCATACTGCTAGCTGTTGTTGAGAGACTTGAGTGCGTGCATGATTTGATGGATCCTGGCACCTGGCAGGCAGCTGAGCGTGACCTTCTTCTTGCCTAGCCTGGTAAGGAGGACATCTGTGTATCTCACTATGGAATCATCTATGACCACGACATTTGGTTTTGAAGTGTTTTGCCTTACAGGCTTATTTGCTGAGACATTGGTGTGTGTGTGTTGTTATGTGTAGTGGATTCTATTTGCTTTGCTGTGTGTGCAAGTGATTTCAGCTTGTGAGGTCTCTGATCTTTTGTTAGGCTTCTACTGAGTACCTCCATGTATGTGGGTTTTGTGTTGTGACCTTGTTTTGTGTGAGAGGTGATATGTTTGTGCTGGCAACCTGTTTGATATCCTGTTTGTTGTAATGTGAGAGAACTGATTACAAATTTATAGTGTAATTACATCTCTTACATGTTATATTTGTTTGTTTTAGGAGTAAGGTATTGTCAGTATACATGAGCCAATTATTACATTGACTCAGGATGCCCATGTCAATCAGACTGGTCAGAGAAATGGTTGGAAACTGACCGTACATTATAGCAGGTTTTTACAGTAACTACTATTGTGAAGTGGGCTTATTCTACTGAAGGCTAGGGGTGAAAACTATGGCAACACTTTTCAGTGTGTGACTGAGTTTCCTACAGTGCAGCAGGGATGTTTGGGAGGGTTCACTAGCAGATGTCTAGGAGAAAATTGGCTTTCGAGGCATTTGCATCTGTACAGGGTACTGCTGAACCTTGTTGCACAGTGCTCAGCTACATGCAAATGCAAGGCTTAAATACAGGCAAAATTAAATACATTTAAGCTAATCTACCAATGGGAAAACACACAATGAGCTTTCCTCCAGTAATCTCCAACTCAGATGAGGCTCAGACTACACACTTCTTCCACAAGAGTGCAGGCAGGGCCCTCCTAATGTAAGATGGTTGGAATAGTGCTCAAGTGTAACAATACAGTCAAGATTTAGCAGATCTGAATCTAGTCTATGCTATGTACTAGCTACTTAAGGCAAAAGAACAGCTTTTTTAATGTGTAGAAAAATACAATAAAAATCAGCAAAATGAGGCAGCAAAATGATAAAATACAGTCAGCAAAATACAAAGAAAACTCAAAAAGTACTTATTTTTCCGATTTTAGTAGTGGATGCTTTGGATTTCAGCAGAATCTCTCTAAACTTCTGGCAAAAGTCATCAAACATTGAGCAGCTCCAGTTAAATGACCTGTAGTGGTACTGCCCTCTGCACAAAATGGCAGCTCTTTGAACAGCTGTGAACAGTGGGAGTCTATGGAGAGCACTTCCTATAGAGGAGAGATTTGCTTATATACAAGGCATGAGGAACTGTGTTCATGCAACTTTTATACCAGCAGGATGAAAGACTTTTACAAAGTTAATCCTTCAGGCCAATAAGATAAACACACAATAAACTTTCCACTAGCAGTTTCCAACTTGGATTGGTTGAATTCAACTCTGCTTCCACAAGAGTGCAAAAGAACCACTTAATGTAATACAAGCTAGTTTTGAGCTCAAGTGCAGTAACAAATGCTTTACAACAAAAGTCTAAATTCTTGCAATATCAGGAATCCTTGGAAATAAGTTCACTAACCCTGAGAAATGTTAAACAAAATAAAGAAAAAAGTGCACAGCATAGCAAAATAACAACACAGGAAAACTTTGCAAAACTTAGAAATATCTTGGCAGACTCAGGAGGACTTTGGCATACTCAGAACAGATTTTGCTGTACCAGAGGTGGTTAGGAAATATTAAAATATTATTAAAATAACCTAAGAGCAGTACAGTAACAGATGGCATTTCTTTAACAAGTGGAGGTTGAAAAACAGCAATAAATTCGGCCATCAGTAAATGCAGCACAAAAGTGTTAAATAGCATTGAGATAGTTAGAGCAAGTGCAAAAAAATACTTATATCACACTGGTCCTGATGGATTTAGAAGCAATCTAATTATTGTAGTCCCAGGTGTCCAAGCGGGGCACAGAGAAGCTCTCTCCATCAAAATGCTATCCATCTCCAGCCAAAAATCTCAAATAGCTATGACCCAAACTGGCTAATTCTGTCCATTTCCATAACAAAAGCTGATAAATTGCATATGTCTGAAGCTTACCTCCCTTTCTTTGCCATCAAGAGCAAAATTCTGAACTTCATCAAACAAATCATGAATTCTGTGAGTGAAAATCAAGCCTTTGAATTTTATTCTAGCCGACTTCAACTTATTTATCTTCAACCCATCTAGCACCAATGCAGGTGACATTCTGGCACATCTTGGCATCATTCATTTTCTTAAAGAGTCTTCCATACCCAAAATTAACTAAAGTCAACCCTCCCATTTATAGGTTAACTCTATGTCTTCCATTCCATCACAAACATTACCATCATCCACATTGTCTACTCTCTGTCAGAGTTTCCAATATAGCTACTTTTTTGCCTTAAATCAAAAACAACATACTAAAGTTAAACAGTTCCACTGAATCCACTGACTGAACCTCAGTATTATGCAACGTAGGCTGATGGATCCTTCTCTTTTGATCTCTGTATAGCAACAAAAGTCAGAAAGTCATGCTACGTGGTGCAGCTTGTTGCCCATGGTATATCCTTCATATCTAAATAGGTCATTATCCCTTATATTCAGCACTCATCAGGCCAGTTATTGAATTCAGTGTTCATTTCGGGATGTACAGCAGTCGACATATCAAACAATTAAACATCTCAATGGTTCCTAGCTAAGATCATCACTGATTCAAAACTCTAAGCTATCAGAAAAGACTACCAGTGTTGTCACTTTATTTAGTATCATATCAGCTTCTCAGAGGACATCTATGCCGCACCTTCCATACAGTCAGAGAAGCATTGGACCTGAGTTTGTTATAATTCTGCATGTTGAGTAGCTCCAGAAATAAAAGAACCAAATTTCTGATGGAAGCCAAAGGGGAACGAGTTTTAATCAGTTATAAAAATGCTTAACCAGTTCATCTGTGGCATGCCATTTTATAGCTTTTGTCACAGAATTTTTAGTTCTGTGTCATTGCTTGCTTAGTTGTATTAGTAGCATAGTATCTGAATTTAGCAAACTGCATTTCTAATATGTTATCTGCAAACATTTATTAATGTCATCTACTTCTGCTACTTTCAGTAAGGTTACATGCTGTAAAATGTACCATTTGTGTTATGTTGTATGCTGACATGTTCCTCTGGCATACTTCCCAACCTCTTAGTGCAAGAAATCTGGACAAAGGCCCAAAAATAGAGACACCTCTTAAATATTACTCTTGTAAACTTATAAAGTTGATAGACTAACAGGTTTTGCATTAGCATTAATTTTCTGAAGGATACGAAGTCTGAAACTCAGATGTCTGCCATTATTATCTGACTTTATTCCACAGTGTTGTGCCACTGATTTCCCAGAAAATTGTGTTTTTATGAGAAACAGGACAAAAATATGAGAAAAAATCTGAACATTCTGTGAAAATCTGGACAGTTGAGATGTATGCCCTCTGTCCTGGGTTGTGGGTCGACTTTAGGTCATAACATCTACCCAGTTAGCCAACAACAGACAAACAATCAAGATAAAATAGTACATGATATCCATAGAAGTAGAAATGAAATATTTGAGTTATTCAGATGCTGAAAAATCAATTAAGAACCATCAACAGTTAACCTGCAGTGCAGTGTGTGTGTGTGTGTGTGTGTGTGTGTGTGTGTACATATAATCCATGGCTATAATTATATATTTTTTTTAATTATATATTTATAGGTAAGCATCAGGCTTGCTGTCCTTGTGGGACATTTCTTAAGTCTTCTCGTGTTCTCTTTTGCTGTTAAATTAACTTATCTCATTTGGTGTTAGATTTGCTTTACCTATCCCATGGTCAATAATTAAGTATTATTCCTAGTTAGAATGATTGAAATCATACCATAAATAATTTAAGGGGAACCGTTCCCCGGGATAAAACATTTAGGAGTAACGTCTTCCCATTAGTAGTTCAAGGGCAGTCCTTGGGTAAATTTTCTGTTTCCCATCCATAGATCCAAGTTGTGCTTGGATATGGACAGCTTTGTTTTACATGTATCTGGAATTCCAGAAACCCCATATATCACCGGAATAGCTCTGAATTATATAAGGTATACGTTACATTTATATATTGTTTTGGGCTGTGTTTCTAAAAATTGTAATAGAATCTATCCTTTGCACAAATCATCATATTATAGATAAAATACACAGGTGTAGGAAGATTTATACAGAGATTTATACCGCATTATTCTCACCCTTGACAGATATTACAACTATTATGTCATTCCAAGACATGCTATTTAAGTTGTAAGGGGTTACTGAATTAAATTATGTTTAGTGTTGTTTAGTTTTGTGTCATTAGCTGTGTTTAGATGGGATGTTGTCAGACTGGCTGTAGACCAATCAGTGATGATTATACTCCAGCAAAATGGAGGAACAATATTTCTTTTAATACATTTGTGCTATTGAGGTCTCACTTTTTTCTAGTTGCAATTCATAAGTTGAGTCCTGGGAGTAGCGAAGTGACTACATGTGCAATATTTTATACTTCAGTAATCACAGAACTCTGAAAGAATATATTACTGGTGATTTATTTAATGATGTGTGTGTGTGCATGCACATGCACTCTTGTGGGAAAGAGAGAGAGGTAAATCATTGATTTTCAACTCTTATGGAGTAATTGAAAAGTCTAAAGCACAGTATGCTTTTGAGGATTGGCAGTAATTGTTTCCCTTTATCATGGTGTAGACTATTTCTGAGCAAAGCTGTAATTATAAGTGTAAAAGTTCTGTTTGTGGAGTTTAAGAAATTAGTACATGTTCTGCAATTTTGAAATTTAAGGCCTAGGAATTGTGATGTCTGTGTCTGCGTATGTGTGTGTGTGTGTGTGTGTGTGTGTGTGTGTGTGTGTGTGTGTGTGTGTGTGTGTGTGTGTGAACCTAAAATATGACAACCATGTTACTAATATAATCAAAAAACACCAAAAACTTGACCCCTTATATAGATCCAAACACTATCTTAAGAACAGCTGCAAAAAAAAAAAAACATAGCATCCACTTACTAACTACCATCACTGCTATTTGCATCCCTATCTTTACTAACCCAAATTCAAACTTTAATAGCAAAATTAAATACATATTACAATAAAAAAACAAAATTTGCCACTAACGTTCCATCCTACTCCCATCATTGTCTTGCCCTGAAAGAAATGAAATAATTAAAAAAAATCAGTTTATATTCTCTCAGCTAGCCACTGGTCATTCATTTCTCTACCTACCTGAAAATTGCCCTGAGCTACACAATACTATTCACTTCTATTCCTCCACAAGACCTTTAAGATGTAGTGATTTCTAACTTCTCTTAACCCCCAGATCTACAAACTCTGTGGGTGGCTCACTCTATTATAACTATGCAGCCAAAATCTGGAATACCACCCCTCTCCACCAAGAAGCACCTCTAACCTTCATATTTTTAAACTTATACTTAAAGAGTACCCCTTCATGACCCGGTTATGCTCCTGTCATACCCCTGAATAAGAATACCCCTTCATTTCCTGGTTATGCTCCTGTCATACCCCTGAATAACTCCTCCTTTTCTCTTCTCCTTCAGTACTTCTGTACTTTTTATCCTTAATACGTAACTCCTCTTTTACCCTCAGTCCCACAGATGTCTGTACTTAACAAACATCTGACTTACATACCTTCCATTCTTCCATCTTCCCTTTATTTATTCCTCACACCTTTATTTAGCTATCTTGTTAGAAACTATGTAATATTTTTAATGTTGATCACACACACACACACACACACACACACACACACACACACACACACACACACACACACACACACACACACACACTCACACATATATATCTGCAGTATCTCTCTCTATATATATATATGTATATATATAAGACCATATGAGCGACTTTCAGAATGCCGACCATGTAAAAGTAAACATAAAAACACAACAAACACTTACCTTAAACTGTTAGCAGGGGGGCTATGACCCCCTGCACCCAACCCCTCCACAACTTTAATATACCAACTCTGATATTGCACTACAGTGTGGAAGTGGGAAATTTTCCCATTCCGTACTGTGTGGATATAGCGGTTCCCCATGGTCGGCTTTTCAAAAGTCGATCATATAGTCTCGGCCATATGAAAGTCGACTTTATGAAAAGACGACCGTGTGAAGATATATATATATATATATATATATATATATATATAGTGCAGTTATTGATAAAATGTTAAATTTTGCTTTGCTCCAGTTGCTGTAAGCTCTGACCTAAATGTAAGGTTGCCAACTTTTCATGTCAAAAATTCTCGACATGACCACAGTGAAATGCAAAGTGTTGTAATGTTATAGTAGGTTGTGAGCCTTCACAGCTGAGTTCCTGCCCAAAGCAAATTCTGGCTCTAAATGTGTCTGACATTATGAGTGGTATGAATGAAGTGTAAACGGTTAAACATATTCTTTGTCATATCTGCAAATGTTAGATGTATGCTACAGTGGAAGTATGCCCTGTGTGTCTGTGGTTGGGGAGCAGAGCCGGATCATGGTCAAATGGGGCCCCATGCAGGGTAATAGATCTGGGCCCCTCATACACAGCCCACCCCATACAGCAATTCCAGTGTCCTATTACTTTGCTATTTCTCCCCGGTTACCATAAACACTGTAATGTACATACTCTTTTCTGCTTTACTTCTAAAATGATTATTTGGACTTAAGTTAAAACTATGATTTTAAATTTTATAGCATGGGGTGTGGCCAAGATGGTGTCAGGCTAGCAGCACTCTTTCTTTGCTTTCTAACCTAAATAGATTTCTGACAGGAATTTTCTTCTACTCAAGATTCTGTACTGTATTTTTGTGATATACTTCACCTACAAAAGATCCTTGAAGTATATATTTGGTTTTCAAACTGCTTTTTTATCAAATTCCTGCCATTTACAAGTTAAAAGACTCTGTCAGTCCTTCAATATGATTTATTCTAAAAACAACTCTCAAGACTTGTCCTTCAGGAAAGAAATGCAATCTTTACTTAGCAGTATACATGATCTGTCGATAAAGACAAAATGGAAAATAAACTAGACATTTTTAAAGAGGAGTGCCAAAAAAAAAAAAAAAAAAAAAAAAAAAAAAACACAAACGGAACAACTACAGGAGAGTGTCTTACATCAGAAAACTCAGATCAGCAGCATGGAAGAATCATTGAATGATATTGAGGGAAGAGTTACTGAAGAAGAACAACTAGAATTTCTGTTAAAAGAAAATACTTCCTTGTTACAGAAACCAGATGATCTTGAAAACAGATCTTGAAGAAATAATCTTCGCATCTATGGTCTTCCAGAGAAATCTGAAGGTGATAACATGGTGAATTTCCTTACAACTTGGATACCTGACATACTGAAGTTACCTGAATCCCTTTTTTTTGGAATCAAAAGAGCACACAGGTCCCTAGCAGTTCCTATATCTACTACCAAACCAAACAACAAACCAAGATTTGTAATACTAAAATTTTTCTCTTCCCAAGATAAAAAAATGGTCTTAAGGACAGCTTGGTCAAATTCTCCTGTCAAATACAAGGGTCACTTCAAAAGATTTGACAATGATTATTCCTCTACAGTTATTCTGAGAAGAAAAAAAAATCATCCCTCTAATAAAGAAACTAAAAAAGAAATCAATAAAAACTCATTTACTATTTCCAGTACGACTTAAGGTTTTTCCTCCCTAAAGGAATCAAGATCCTCACCTTGATCTTTGATCTCTCTTCTTTGTATTAAAACATGTTAGTTTGTTCATCTGGATGTTACTTTTTCCCTAGATTGTCAACTTCCTCTTCTTTCTTTTGACATCTTTCTTTCATTTCTCTTGCCCTGCTCTTACTCTTACTATTCTTGTCTTAGAAATAGGTAATAATGTGTAATAATGTGTATTATGATTGATTTTTTTGTGCTTAAAATGTATTTCCTCTTTGTTTAAAATGTGGAGCTTTTCTCCCCGGGCCTCTGCTGAAAATGGAAATATATCCAGTTGGACTAGCCCGGTCAACAAATGTAAAATAAATAAATAATAAATAAATATTTGATATACTGGATTCAGCTATTTCTTTAACATCTAGCAATATTTTAGAACTGTCAGATATGGATTGGAGCTCTAGTTCAATGAACAAACAGGCAGGGAAGAATGACTGGAGAATTGCTGAAGCAAAGAAAAAGAAGAAATTGAAGGACAAATAACGTTTTTGTTATGCCTTTAGATTCCTTTAAATAATTTAAAATATCTCTTCTTACACTGTTAATCCCTCAAACAAGAAGTTTATACGGTTATCACATATACAACTGATATTCTTCATTGAAACACATGCTCAGATTACAAATAAAGTAAATGAATTTGAATCAATTTTTCTCTAGTCTATCCCCAGGATACATGAAGCTTGCAGCTTCGGCAATCTAACACCAAATATGGTCGCTGAGCGATTCAGGTACAAGCTGTTTCCACATGCACTACCTGCATACGCCACACCCGCACATCTCCCGGTGCATGTATGCTAATTACCCCATGTGCAGCAGCTTAGCATGCAAATGAAGGTATATAATGATTCAGGAAGTGGTGCAGGCATAGTGTAAGCATGCAGAAATGTAAACCAAAAAAAATGGTTTACATTTTTCAAACATAAAATCAGAGCCATGACAGTGGACCAAACTCACGTATTATACTGTTAATATATGCCAATGGCTAAATATATAGCCATTGGCATAAAAAAACATGCACAACATATAAAAAAGAACATTTAATGTCATGCCCACACTAACGCAAAGTAAAATTGCAGGACATCAGTGCACAAATGGGATCACAATGAAAATATAATTATATGGAATAAAACTGCAATGTAACACATTTCATGAATTCCCCATAATAGTCAATGGCACGCATGCTACACCACACCATGGAGCAAGGGTTGCTAAGGGGTTGTGACAGTGTTCTGCGTGGTAACTAGGAATTAGTAGGCAATACCATGCAAATGAGAGGAGTAATACTGAATCACAAAATCCCCACCGGCGTAAGGATGTACCTCACAGCATAGTGGTACAACACAGAGGTGTGGCCTGGAGATAAAGATGACATCAAGAGAGGGGTGCGCCACCTTAGCTATAAGCACATTGGAGCATTGCTAATCCGGTTTGCCTGTTGCCAAGCAAAGCTGCAGGATAGGGGTGTGTTGAAGTAGCCATAGCTTTGCTTAACTGAGAGCACACAAGGTAACTGAATATGCATGTGAACGTGGATAAAAATGTGCTCAAAACTCGGTAAATGGCTGTGCGCGGCGCGCACCAGAGCTGAAACAGGAAGGGTACGGAAAAAAATAAGGAAATGTTTCAGCATGGTAATTGGAGTACAAATGAGTAATTAACACCTAGGAACCCACAGTGGGCCATTGACAACAGCTAACAAGGCTGCTAGCAGCTACCTGCAGAACAGGAAAGGGAAGGTGCCGTACAGCAAAGAAAAGAGAACAGTCACAGCAAAACAAAGCAAACTTGCAGTAGATCAGCTACATAACACATTTTGCAACACAATCCTGGGTTGGGAAAGTACAAAACAAAAAAGCTGGCAGCTGGATGCATGCCTGACAATGGGAGGGGAATCGGGTTGAAAAGTGAAATAAAGGGCAATAGATGAATCACGGCAGCCAGGTGTAATTCAACACCAAAGGCCCCACAATAGCAGTACCCACTGTAAAACCCATAATTAAGATACCCTGCAGCTGAAATTGCACATACACACCCAATTACACCAGCAGCATCCATATCACTATAGTATAAAGTGTGAAAGCACCTCACACACATTTGTGTATTCCCAGACACTCTGCACCACTGGTGTATACAGACAGGAAACTTTTAATATGTACATGTTAGGGGCTGCCATAGCTTTGATTCACCAGCATGTGTTGGAGACTGAAAGTGGTGTGGAGGATGATGCTGACAACCATCTCAGGCACCGGAGGAGGAGAAGAGTGTTCAGACCCAGGGTAATCTGCCAGGGGCTACATGATCTGGAGATAGTAGAGCATTATAGGGTGGACAGGGACACCATACAGCAACTTGTTGAGCTGTACCGGCCATGCCTCAGAGCCAGAAATAACAGAGAGGAACCCATCTCAGTGGACAAGAAGGTATGTGTAAGCTTGAGAATACTAGCCACAGGTACCTTTTAAAGGCCAACTGGGGATATCATGGGGATCTCGCAGGCATCAGCATGCAGGGTACTCCACCAGTTCCTGGATGCCATGTTACCACATGCCAATGAGTACATATACTTCCCCCGAATGCAGGAGGAGTTGGCCAGTAATATGCACCTCTTCCACTGTGTGGCAGACTACCCAAAGGTACTGGGTGCAATAGACTGCATGCACATACACATCAAGTCACCACCCGGTGAGCAGGGTAGGTGATACATAAACCGCAAGGGATACCCCTCCATCAACTGCCAGGTCATGTGCAATGCCCAGGGCATTATCATGGATGTGTGTGCTGGCAACCCTGGAAGCTATCACGACTTCCACATCTGGCATGCCACACAGCTGTATCAGGTATTTGCCAGGGGGGACATCCCATAAGGCCACCTGGTGTGGGATGCTGGCTATGCACTGGAATCGTGAATGATGACTCCCATCAGAAATGCACACACACACATGCAAGAATGCCATAATGAGGCACACGCCCAAACCAAAATCATCATAGAGCATGTGTTTGGGATGCTGAAATCATGGTTCCATTGCTTGGACATATCTGGTGGAGCCTTGCAATACTCTCCAGGCATGTGTGCCCACATCTTCATAGTATGTGCCATGCTACACAATATGATCCTGCGGAAACAGCTGCAGCAGGGACAGACTGGTTAAGGCCCTCACAGCCCACCACCATTGCCAAGAGGCCAACAGGCACAGAGGAACTCAGACCATGAACACCCTGTGCCAGCACTAGTATGCAGACGGAGGTGTGCCCAGTATGCCCATGCCTTGGCAAAGAGGGAACGTATAGCACACATATTGACAGTGTAGGCACCTATGGACTGACACACTTCTCCACCTGCACACATAGTAAACATGGATGGCACACACACACGACCACCTGTAAATTGTCATGTATAGGCGGTCTACTGTGTGCATCCTACATAGGCAGCCCTCAACTATTGTACACACAACTGCCATTGGCACAAAGTAAGTCAATACCTGAACAGTAAATTAAGCTATCAGCATGTGTCGATACTGTATGTATAGGTTCATAGGTACATAGGTAGCTACTTGCCTAACTGCCCGAGGCCATTCATAAGCCTAGCCAAAATGTGTCTGCTGTCACCACCCCATTGATTAACTAACTGTCCCTCTGTGGAGCAGAGCCAATTGTGGGATCCCTGGGGTGTATCCACTGTTCCCCACCCACTCTGCAAGGATTCCCTGGAGTGTTAGTGAGGGGCTCCATATAATGTAATCAGGGATGTAGTTCCAAAGCATGGGGAGAATCTGTGACAGGAATCTGTCACTCCAGCATCTTCCAGTTATGAATATGTCAAGGTGTAGCTCATTACAGTGTGTGGCTCACTATGACATGGATTCCAATAGGTGGAGCATATCCATTAAGCCTGATTTGGACATGGCTTTGTTGGCCAGCAAATATCATCTCTGAGTAAACAAAATGCCACTGAGTAATGCAAGAGTTCATGCAGTCTGGCAGCATAGGACACATGTCTGAGGCCATTAATCCTCTTGGCGAGGTACATTCGTGGCCCTTCCAGCTGTTGGATGTGTCTTCTGAGGTACATCCAAAATGGGTTATCATACTCGATGATGGGATTGATGAGTGATGAGTAAAGGGGCACAATAACCTCAGTCTATATAGATGCGAACCCTTAAGTAATCAGATGGCTTACATAGATGGATGTCCTAACTACTTTGCAGATATACTAGTGAAGAAAAACCAAGAACAAACTAGTGAAAAGAAAAAGAAATGCCAACTCATACTCTTCCTGGGACCAGGACAAGGAAGCACGAAAAACCAAACCGTGTCCGGTGAATGTGGTTCCAATAAACTGTGAATATAAAAGTAATCCAAGAAGCGTTGCCTCTAGCTGTAGTTTAACACTGTTGGCATTTCTTTTTCTTTTCACTACTTTGCAGATATGATTGTCAAAGGAGAGATCTCTATCTAATGTAGTCCCACAAACCCATTACGGCGTCTGAATTATAGTGTCTGCCACTCATGTGTTAATATGCGTGTGTGTGTCTGTGTGTGTGTGTGTGTGTGTGTGTGTGTGTGTGTGTGTGTGTGTGTGTGTGTGTGTGTGTGTGTGTGTGTGTAGTTTCCCTAAATGGAATGACCATGCAGTATGTGGCCTTTAGCTGGAGGCCATGCCTCTGACATCCTGTGTTAGTCTATGTGGGGCCCCTTGAAGGACATCTGTGACAACTGGACTGTCAGTTATGGCTCCCAGTTTGTAATAATCACCAAGCATGGTCTGCTGTAGTCCACCTGTGTTAGCCTGTACCTCTGAGAAGTATATGACAAACAGTAGGGGCTCCAGGACTGAGTCCTTGAGTCCTGTGGGACACCAGTTGTGACTGGTCAAGAGTTGGACCTGGAGGCTGCTAGGCTTACCATGTGGGTTCTGTGTGTAAGCCTGTTGGCAAAACAACATGTGATGTATGGGTGTATGTACTGGCTGGTGAGTTTAGAAATAATACCCGAGTGGGGAATGGTGTCGAAACCCTTGGTGAGGTCCAGGTAGTATGTGTGAACTACCACACCCCACACCTAAAGTCTAGGTGACTATAAGATGTCAAACAGGTTCAGTAGGCATGATCTGCACTCAATCAAGCTGACCTGGGTTGGGTCAAGTGTCTGGAGGTTACCACTGTCTATGTTAATGAGTGCCATGAGGATGCGCTCCATAGCCATGCAGATCAGGCTACTCAGGCTTATGAGGTGGTAGTTACCATAGTCAGTTGTGTCACCACCTTGGTGGAGTGGAATAGCTGTTTCAGTGTGCCATTAAATGGGCATGTAGCCTGTGTAGAGGCTGATGTTGAATTGCTATATTAGGCGGGGGTTCACTTTGTCTTGTAGTGTCTGCAGGATGTAGTCTGGGACACCATCTGCCTCCCTTGACGCTCTGTCATGCCATTTGAAAGGCCATTACCACCTGTATGTCTCTGATGTCTGGGATACTGTATGTTTTGGGTATTGTTGTGGGCCCTGTAGGGGGTGAAGCTTGCACCGAATGTATCATCAAGTGTGTTGGTGATATAAATAGGGTCAGTATATTCAGTGCAATATTGCACCAGCACAGTGCAAATCTGTGCGTTACTGCTTAGATCCTTGACATAGCCAAAGAAGCCTTTGTGGTCGTCTTCAGAATCCATGCCTATTTACCTGTGGATGTCAGCCTTGGATGATTTCATGAGTAACATAAGTGTCTTACTAATACTGGTCATGGATGTCTGCATGTCTTGGGATTTGCTGTTGTTCTGGACTACTGTCCTACTTCTGTTGTATAGCCTGTATATTACAGGGGTCCAGCAGACTGGTGTCCTTGTGTAGGAGTAGCGAGTCCTGGTTTACCATTAATGGCACAACTCATACATCTTTGTAGGTGCTTATAAAGTGCATTTATAATTCTGTCTGTATGTATCTTAAGCAGTGTCATCCCTGAGCATGGGGGCTGGAACCCTCCCACCTCTGTCATTAGTACTGTCAATTTAGCTGTAGGAAAGGTATTCAATGTGTGTTCCTTGGGTGGGGGAGATGGTTGGGAGTGGAAATCACAGAATAATTCATGGTCAGATCTAAACAGTGACCGGTTTACCTCCGCTGTAGTGCACCTGTTGTACATGTCAGTGATTGCCACTTCTAGTAAGTTTTCACCTCTCGTTAGTCCATCTATCAACTGATACAGGCCATATGAGGTGATAAATCCCAGGAAGTGCTGGGCCTGGAAGTGAATACTCGAGTAGATTATCCAGTTAAGTGTAGGGTAGCCGACATTGACCAATAACAGGGTGTCTGTTAGGACTGTCATGTTTACCACTGTCTCCAGATAGTTGTAGTGGTTCTCCTGGGTCATGGAGGGTTATCTGTAGCAGCTCACAGTTTGCATTGCAGTTGTGGCTGATGTTAGCTGCACATGGATGATCACAGAGGTATCATGCTGCCCCACTAACTTGGAGGTGTAGGTATCCCCGATGAATATGGATACACCTCCTCCATGTCTGTGCAGTTCATGTTTAGTGGCTGAAATGTGTGTTATGGGTTGTAGCCTGGTAGTGCCGGTGTGCTCACAGGAGCCTTATACAGGTCCCAGTCACAAAAAAGATGTAGATGTTTTCCATACTGAGGGGTGCTGTGAGCGTGTGCATGTTGTGAGTACTACCACTGATGTTGAGTAGCCTAACCCTCATTGATTCCGCTGTTGTGCAGTTCATGGAAGTGAGATTCACCTCTGAGACCTGCCTAAAAATGGCACCATGGGGGCGCCATTAGCCTTGCACAGCATTTCAAAGCCTTAGGCTGACACATGCAAGTTGGTATGGCATTGTTGCAGGCATGTTTCCTATCTGTGCTTGTGTCCCATCTTTCCTGTAGGTAACCTACTGGTAAGCAATACAAAGCCTGAAACCTATACAAGTCCACTAGCTTCCAATATAGGCTTTTGGAGTGATTATATATCAATAGTCTGTTTGCTCTTGCTGTACTTAACTGTTGTCTGACTACATGGTGATTTTACACTGTACATTGTGATCAGAAAACTCTGTACAATCACATATGATGTTGGAGATGGCCTGCACTGTAGAGGTTCACAGATAGGTAGTAGGCTATCTGCCCAAGGGCATTTAGAAGCATAGCTACAGTGTGGCAGCTTTACCTGCACCATTGATGAAGTAACTGAGCCTCTGTCAAGCGTAGCCAATGAAGTGAGTCCAGGCAGAGATGCTGGAAGCTGTTGAAGACTGGGGTGCTGTAGGGTTATAAGGGCACATAGTGATCTCAAAAGGGCATGTTAACATGACAACCCAACAGCATTCAGTTTCCCCAACAGGTCTTGCAGCTATAAAGCTGGAGTTGCTCCCCAACATCATGGCTGTATGTTTCTGGGACATATGATCTCAGGGGTGTATATACTGTTGCCTAGTCACACATCAAGGCTTCCCCTGAATTGTGTCAATGAGGGGCTATGCTAAATGTAGTTAGGATGTTAATGTATAGTCTCTCAGTTCATGTGTTATGTTGGTATTTTGTGAAGCTCACTGGGTGTGGGTGGCTCCGCCTGTTGTGTAGCCAAGCTTACACATAGGATTCATGGACATAGGAAATAGGCAGAAGGAACGTTAATGTCAATAGTGTAATGGCTACAGCATTTGCATAATATCTGTGCATTCGTGGTTCAAATCCCAATAAACTCAGAGATGTTTTACATGTTACATAGTATACCTTAACCACAGCTTGCATATATAGGTAGTATTCCTCAGAATAATAAACATTTGGAACACACATAGACCCATGTGTGCTGGAGAGTACAGTTAACAGACAATGTAATGTCATGTAAGCACATGGTGAGATGTTACGTCACTGAAATGTATATATCCTGAATAGTTAGCAGAAGTGGCCATATTTGCGTGCACAGGTTGTAGGATGTAAAGTTTGTTTAACTGTGTACAACTGCTGGTATAATGTCACACAAACACCTTTAAACCTGCTTACAACTGCTTAAATTAGCCTTATTCTATAGTAAAACATGTCTAATACATCGCAGGTGTTGAACCCTACACCATGCACATCATAGTCATGGGACCTACCACTAATCTGTATACACGTTTAGTGGTCATTAGACTACACCTTATACTACAGGCATTTCACAGTACTGACCACAAATGGGACATACATTGTAATGTACTATAATGTGTGAATCAACATATACAAGTCTACATATGTATAAGTGTTACAAATTAATACTAAATGTATCTATCTATATATATATATATATATATATATATATATATATATATATATATATATACGTCACTGATGTGTGCATATATATATATATATATATATATATATATATATATATATATATATATACACACGTCACTGATGTGTGTGTGCACATAGAAATATGTATATATATATATATTTATTTATATATATATATATATATATATATATATATATAAACATCTATGAATACACTTTGTGACACAGAAGCATTCCAAATGGATAGAAGTGTACATAAAACACATGCAGCTCTGGTATTATAACTATTAATATTAACCTAATTCTCCATAGAAGCAATGGTTGCTGTGTATGTGGAGATCAGTGTGGGAGAGGATTGCTGGCTAATGGAATATGCATCAAGGAGGGCCTGTGTCGGATGTTCATTATGTGAACTGGAGGGGTACACATGGAGTATGGGGAAAATGTAAAAAGGACACAAAGCAACAACCATTCTCATCCATAATATACCCTGTCAGGTCACATTGCAGCACTGACTTCAACAAACATATGAACATTAACAGGTATCATACATATGTACGCCAACTGACTTACACATTTGTTTGCAGTAGTGAGGAATGGCTGTAGTACACTGTACATACTAAACCCCAATAAAAGTTGTACATATCTCAGATGTGTCAGTGGTAAAACCAGGGACTGTGGTGTTCATGGTCCTGGTTTCAAGACCTGCAAGGGCTGTTACGTCATTTTGAGGTCCTGAATAAGGGATGTTGGATGCAGGGTGATTAAAGCACTTTTAAGCAGTTGGTAGTGGGTTATTGCGCCGGTAAGTGGTGCTTAAACATGACTACATGGATAAGCATCCGACAGGTTTACCCTTTGCTGAACATCGTGCAGATCACGGGAAAAGCCGCTCACAACCACTGAAATGTGCGTTAATCACCCTTGCACTACCAGTGCCTGCACTGAGAGGTAAAATGACCACTCTCAGGATTTGAACACGCAACCATGTACACAGTCTTCACAGTAACCTACCCCTAAGCTACCTGAGATGTACCAATGGTAGCTGTGTATTCAGACAGGTTAAAACACAAAAAGGAGGATTGTGCGGAAATAGGACAAACCGCCATGTACCCAATGAAAGGTGTATGCTATATATATATATATATATATATATATATATATATATATATATAGATATATATATATATATATATATATATATATATATATATATATATATATATACATATAAATCAACATATATATAGAGAGAGAGAGGGAGAGGGAGATATATATGTCGATATATAGGGATATACATGTATATGTAGATATATAGATAGGTTAACAACATGTACACGACCATGGAGGTACATATAAACGGGATACCTACCAAATACTGAATGCTTGACATACCGACACGCATAATCCCAAGGCTTAAAGACCGAAAGACTACAGTATCGAAACACCAGAAGCGCGAGTTTTAAAATCCCATTGTTAAGGGACTTTGAGTTAGTGCTTCTGATATTGAGGTTCAGCTAGGTTACTGTGTGTTTCTGAGGGCTTTATTGTGTGCATGTGTGTGTTCTGAGTATATTTGTGCAATCTCAGAGGTAGAATATTAAAGTAGGGAGTGTGGGGGGGGTGCAGCCACCCACATGGGGGGGTGTAGGGGAGCTTGCCCCCCTGCTCATACATAGTGTAGGATGGTTTGTTTGGATGTGGTGGGTAGCAGGGTGTCTGTGTGTGCGTGTGTGTGTTCTGTGTTTGTGTTACTTTCATGAGTTTGACTGTCACTAGTTTGAGTGTTCAATAATGTGGGGTTTGGGAGTCTGGGCCCGGTACTGTGGGCATAAGAATTGTGTGTTTTCGGGATTCTGTAGGTATCCTGTATACAGCGGTTAAAGTGTTCACATATGTGTATAACATGGACCAATGCAATCACACATTCTGCCACGACCAAACTATATGAACAAAGGATATGGAGAGTATATACCTATACACTATTACAAATATGTGCTATGGACATGAGCCAAAGAGGGTCAGTCACCAACACAACTCCAACGACTGCAAATACCTATGACTGAAATACACAGACAACTTTCATATAGCAACACTTTATTACATACCGATGTATTGTCAAAAAGATTCAAGGACTAACATCACCTGCATGCTATACAGGAACCATTTAACAGTGCCTTAATGAATTAGCCTGCAATTGCCATAGTGTTAGTCCACTAAAGGATAGGTGTTCAAATAGGGAAGGAGCCCTAACACACATATCGAATATGTATAAAAGCAGTTCCTACACACCTGCATCTGCTATGTACACCCACCAACATCTCCCCCCACACCCAAACCAATTACAATACATACTGTAATAATATTACAAATCATTCACTCACTGTACGACATCTGTTGAAGCCTTAACATACCTTGTCAGAGACACATTAACATGGCCATATGTGAAATAGTTGAAGTTATACAATGGAACAGCTGCTAATGTTACAGGGTTTGTTTGCACTAATCCCATTTCAGAGGGTTGTATGTACACCAGGAAGTGTTACCAATTACTGATTATTAGCACAGTACGATACACATTTACACCAAACCAGAGATGCCTGGTGAGCACACTGTAAACCACCTAACATTATATGAATAGCCATACAGCCTTGAGCTGCTCAAACATCCTTGCCAGACTGAAACATCTGCAGAAGTATCAGGTACAAACAAACCCTGCATAAGTAGCAATGTTCTAAAATATAACAGCTTTACTCACATGTAGAACAACATCTTCTAGGCATTACACACAATCCACGGGAGGCATGAAGCTAATACATCTCTGTGTGTCTCCATATAGCTGTTGCAATACATCACAAACAACACATCCAGGCTGTCTTCCTCGCAAGTAAGGAAACAGGACAACGCCCAAGTGAAGTACTCAATTATAAACCACTGTTGCCATGGTATTGGCTAATGGAGTAGCTGCACAGCTGATGTGCATGTAATTAACTACTTTGGAACACCAATTGGTGGTCAGGATAGCACATGTTACTGATATCTAACTATAAAATGATGGCTTGTCACACATTCAAACCATCTGCATATACCAGCAGAACATTACAAAGAAGATTGAAACACATACTGAAAAAGAATGGAATAACAGTCAACAACACCTCGAGTTACTAATAAGGTATGTAGAACACTCAGTATGTATGTGTATGTAGTACCTGTTCTGTAATAATTAAAGTGTATGCAATGCATATAGTGGAAACAGTTATCTTGTAGTGATGTATTGTTGAGCATAGTAATGCTTGTAGTATTTATGTGTGTACTGCTGTAGGTCACAAGACAAACACTTCATACACCACAAGGGATGCTATATAAGGGCTTTCAACCCAACAATTCCTCAACAGCCACTGTCAGTGGCAGGGTTAGTCCAACAAGTATGTGCTATAGCAGGGGATAGTATATGTTGATATATTGTAACAGTAGGCATATGTATGAGTGTATTACTGAGAATAACATGTCGAAGGTGGGCCTACTGTGCAATTATGATTTGCATTGTGAGATATTGTGCCAATAACTGTGTAATGTACAGTATTGTAGGCAGATATGTATTACATTTTACATAGCATTACTGTTATGTTAGGCAGACATTAGTTATGTCTATTGGCATTTACAATACACAATGACAGGATAAATATGACTTGTAGTCATCTGACAGTTTATCAGCATGATAGCAAAGTAAAATGGAGGAGCTAGTTAACTATCGAGGCACATAAGACATGTAATAGGTTTATAGGTAGGTACTAGGCTGTCTGCCCAAGGGCATTTATAAGCCTAGCTAAAGTGTGTTGGCTTCCACAACCCCCTTAGGTTAGTTCCCTGTGCCTCTGAACCACAGAGCCATTAGTTCCCTGCACCTCTGTCCAGCAGAGCCACTGCAGTGATCCCCGGGGTACATGTCTGTCTCCCATCTACACTTCAAGGTTTCTCTTGAAGAGTGCTAGTGAGGGGCCCTGCCTGATGTACATTGGAATCATGTTCCAAAGCATGGGGAGTCTCTGGGTCAGGAATCTATCCCTCCAACACGTCCTAGTTATTGTTGTGGTAAGGTTTAGCATGTGGCTCTCAGGGGTTTTTTTTTAGGTGGAGCATATCCATCAATACTGGGTTGGACACGGGCCTTGTATGTCAAGCAGAGATCATCTCTGAGTACGCGGTATGCAACCGCGTACAGCTGGAGTTTCTTTAGTTGGGCTGCATAGGTCATCTGTTTGAGGTCAGTAATCCTCTTGGTATGGTACTTTCATGGTCTTTCAAGCTGTTGCAGTTGTCTTGTAGGTACATCCCAAATGGGGTGTTGTATTCTTTAATGGGTCTAATAAGTGATGAGTAGAGAGGCACGATGACCTCCTTTGTTCTGGATGCGAACCAATTTGAGATTAGGGAGCCACGTAGAATGATATTCTAACCACCTTGGCAATATGGTTATCAAAGGAGAGATTGCTATCTACTTGAGTTCCCAGATCCCTTATTACTTTTTCTGTATGTAGGGGACTACCAACTATGTGGTAGTCCATGGTTAATTAGTTTTTTCCAAAGGGGATGACTATGCACTTTTTGGCATTCAGCTTGAGGCCATGATATTAACACCAGGTATCCATCTCAGTGAGACCCTTCTGGAGGGTGTCTGTATCAGCTGGGGAATCAATTATGGCCCCTAGTTTGCAGTTGTCTGCAAACCTTTTCAGCCAAAGTCCTCTTGTGCTTGCCTGTACCTCAGAGACGTATATACCAAACATGAGGGGTCCTAGGACTGAGCCCTGGGGGATGCCACTTGTAACTGGTTTACAGTCGGACCTAGGGTCTGCAACTCTCACTGTGTGGGTTCTGTCCATGAGCCAATTTGTAAACCATCTCGTGATGTAGGGGTTAATGTTCAGGTTGATGGGCATATCTATAGAATGGGGAATGGTGTTGAAAGCCTATGTGAGGTGAAGGTAGGCTGTGTGGACCTCCTTACCCTCATCTAATGCCTTGGTAACTGTCTCAAAGAAGTCCACCAGGTTTAGGAGGCATGGTCTGCCCTTAACAAAGACAAATTGGATGGGGTCAAAAGTTTGGAGGTACCCAATGTCTCTGTGAATGAGATCCATGATGATGTGCTCCATAGCCTTGCAGACCAGGCTAGTTTGGCTTATAGGGAAATAGTTCCCAGGGTCCTTTGTGGTGCCACCTTTGTGGAGTGTGATAACTGTTGCTGTGCACCACTCTGTGGTACGTAGCCTGTAGAAAGGCTGTGCTTGAACAGTGTGTTTATGTGAGGGGTTAGTTCATTTTGGAGCTCTTGTAAGACACAGCCTGGGACACCATCTGGTCCCATCGAGGCTGTGTTCTTGGCTTTGGATAGGGCTGTTTTAACCTGTGTGTCAGTGATTGCTGGGTTCGTACATTCTTCTGGTATGGTTATGGGCCCTTTCGGGGGTAAGAGGGGTGTAAAGTTTGCACTGAACCTGTCTGCCAAAATGTTGTCAATATCAGTCGGTTCAGTGTATTGTCTGCCAGTCTGCACCAACTCAGAGCAGATCTGAGGGTATCCACTTAGGTTCTTGACATAGCTAAAGAATGCTTTGTGGTCATTGTTAGAGTCTTTGGAATTATCTCTTTCAAAGCTAGCCTTGGAAGAATTTATGAGGGATCATAGTGTCTTGCTGATACTTATCAGGGATGTCTTTCTTTCCTTCTAGGGATTTCACTTTTATCTGTACTAGTTTTCTCCTTCTCTCATAGAGCCTGTTTATGGCAGGGGTCCACCAGACTGGTTTCCTTTTCTTGGAGGAGTGAGTCTTGATTTGCCTTGGGATAGCACGATCCATGCATTCCTGCAGATGATTATAGAGTGCCTTTGTATAGGTTTCAGCATCCTGGTCAGCATTGTTCATTGTCATGGGGGCTGTGAACCTTTTAACCTCGGTCTTAAGCAATGTGAAGTTTTCTTTGGAAAAGTATTTCACAATTGGTTTCCTTGTTTGAGGTTGTGGGCAGAATGTGAATATCCAGAGTGATTAGCCCTTGGTCTGATCTAACCAGCGAGGGGTTTACATGAGGTGTGGAACACTGGCCGCCCATGTTGATGATGACCAGGTCCAATATGTTGTTCCCTCCAGTGGGGGTGTTGGCCAGTTGATCCAGGACATTTGAGTGTATACATTTGTGGAAGCGCTGGGCAAGGGAGTTAGTACTTGAGTAGTTCTCCCAGTTAATGTTTGGGTAGTTGAAATCACCCAGTATTAGGGTGATTGGTAGGACCTTCATATGTCCCAGTGTGTCCGGAAATGCAGATTGTGGGTCCTGGGTCATGGTGGGCAATCTGCGCCAAGCTACAATTTGGAATGCAGTTTTGGCCATCGTTAGTTGCATTTGGATGATCTGTGATGCATAGTGCTTCGCCACTAACCTGGAGGTGTGAGTATCCCTGATGAATATGGATATACCCCCGCCATTTGTGTTTCAGTCTGGGTTCTGTGGCCGAAAGGTGTAGTATGAGTTATAGCCTGGTAGTGCTGTGGTGCTCTCTAGAGCCTTAAACCAGGTTCTTGTTACTGCACAGATATCAATGTTTTCCATACAGAAGAGTGCCTCGAGCACATGCAATGTGAGGTCCAGACTTCTGGAGTTGAGTAGCATTACCCTCAGTTTATGGTTATGTGTGCTATATACGGTGGTGGGTTTGTCTTTTGAGCCTTGCATAAAGGTCCACATTGCCTGATATCTACCTCTCCAGTATTGTTTTCAAGCAATGACAGATGTGCATGTGTACATGTTCTGCAAATTTGTACTGACCCTTGTTACAGGGCTGTGCCAAATGGCTATGTGCACACCTACATAGAGTGGATATTGACAGTAGAGACACACTGGTTGAACATTTAGGTTTGTGTAGCCTAACCTCTAATTGGCAGACTAACAGCTGCTTGGAAATATGTGGACAGTACTGCTAATGAAACAGGGTGCATATCATCTTTAACTCTAGTGTGACATCTGTTGTAGGAGTGTAAGATGTAGGAAACTGCTGCACGTGTGTAATAGCTGCTTCATAGGTGATGGCTTACACTATCTGATCATATCCTGATCATGTCGATATTGGCAGCAGAGTCTATTGATATTTGACTATGTGTGGTGAGTGGGTGTCTGTGGCCAACAGAGCTCATGGTTCTGATGGGTATGTGAGCATATACCCAGGCAAGGATACAGCCCTGTTGACACGTGCATCATCTGTACTCAACTATCAGGATGTGATGTGGCCCTCAGAGGGGGACTGCTACTAAAGGTAGGTACCATTTTCCTGTAATAACTAGTGTTGCCATGTCCATAACATAAATATGTACTTGTGAACATCACTGTCTAAAACATTTGCATAAGCAGTAAGTAAACTAAATACAGTACATGGTACTTGTAGTACTGAATGCTCATACAGGCATGTCCACTATTCAGCTACTGGTGTTTACTAATGTTAGCTTTGTGTATGTGGCCATCCTGGGGGAATGCAATCTTTAAGACATGTATACTGCCAAACCCACCTAACACAACACCCCACACATTGTCTGGGATGCAGCTACAGGGGTGAGCTTGGAGGCAGTCCATTCTACACCCATGACTGGACTAGACAGGCAAGAGGTGTAGGTTTCCACATGCATCCCATCACCACAACCAACACATACCCTTACTAGAACACAGTAAGGACATACACACACATGCCACCAGAATTCACACACATCCACAGAGGCCTCTAAGTTTCTGGTCAAGCAAGAGGCCTCCCAAGTTGGAATAGACAAACAACAGGATACAAATACTGTATGACATAGTTTGCATAATTGTGACACTCCTCAGAACACGTGGCCAGAAACATGGCCAACAGTACACATTTGTGAATGCAAACTCTAGCACTATGTTGCACACCAAGCTATATGAGGGCAAATATTACTAACAACTACCTCTCTGCCATGATTAGCTACATACCCATACACTCAGACCACCTTTTGAACTATACATATGTCTCTGGCATATTCTATGTTGTTGTGCAGGACCGGTGATGCAGTAGCCTTGACTAAATAGAAACACATGTAGGAACTGTCAGGTCTTGTAGCCCATACAGATATGTCCCAAGTCCTGGGTAGCATTCTGCCATTGACCATAATGATGCAGCAGTACAGGGACAAGGATTGTATTCCACAATTGTGTAATGTACTGGTGTAATTCAAAGAGTATCCAGCATCTCTCTGCCTGGAATAACATGGCTGACAGACCATGATGCTTTGCCAGACAGGGTCTGCACCTGTCACCCCTGAGAGTCTGGATACTGGCAATGGCCTGTGCTTCCCCTATAGTGCCCTCATCATGCCAAGTTCAAGTGAAAGTCCACTGGTGCAAGAGGGACAGCCAAGAAATAAACTGTAGGCCTTGATACTCAATGATACAAATCAGGTATTCTATATGGACTCACTTACAGCAATCTGAAACATGGGGAACATATCTGTGCAGTGATAGTTATGGTTCAATGCTCTGGAGAGCACCCCTGCATGACCATGTTATAACACATACCTCACCTCATGGCCTTCACCCTTTATTGGAACACATGGCCCACAGATGTGTCCAAATTCCTGAGGGATATGTACACCCTCACGCTAGTTGCACTTGTACAATGTAAGATGCATTATGCTGAGCAACTACCTTTGTGCCAAAGTTTAATCCAAAATGCACCTTGTGACAGATCATCCACCATGCCTCAAAATTCCCAACTGTCATGGGGAATACCAGTTTTGAGACAAGAAACCATAATCATGGCCACTCAGCTATCCCATTATGAACTGGGAAGACTCATCATGTACCAACACCTATGCTCAATGCATGTTGGATGTCAGCAACAGCAATGACCTGGATCACCATAGTCACACAAACAGGGCTAACAGTATGCCACACATGGTCAGTCTTCAAAGCCAATTTTATGCTCCTTAAGAGCTAAGTGGTGACTGTCATGGCACCCATGCAGATGTACAATGCATGTGCAAATGCTGAGTCCTACACAAATGCACTTTAAGCACTCATGTATGTGCAGTGATTGTGCCATTGAAACAGGAACAGGATTCAACCAAACACAAACATGAAGGCAAACCGGTGGTACCCTGCCTTAAACTGTACCAAAGAAGGTAGTTACTGTTGCAAGAGTCAACACACATGAGTGGAAGATGACCCATGGTCAGCCTCTGTAAGATGCAGATACACCATATAATGCCACACAAAGCTACTGTGAAACTAATCATCCACATATTATGAGGCCAACCACAGAGGATTCCATAGCTGTGTCATGAAACATAATGGCAACAACAAGACCTGCTGTGCTTCACAGCATTATGGCATGAGAAGCACTGCACCTACGCAAATAGCACCTGTTCATCAAGATAGGGTCTTGGATAACATAAACACACTGCTCTCCCCAACAGGTACACATTCATATATCCATGTACACTACAGAGCCCTGTAACCACAACTATGCAGGTACAAGCTGCACTCAGGCTGCATGGGACCTGTCCACATCCCCAGATTGTATCATACACATATGTCAAAACAATTTGCTCTCCACATAAACATCATGTAAAATTATAGCTTCATGTCAGGCTGTGTACACACTGAGTGGTTCACACCAACAGTTATCACAACCCACAAAGGGGGAGACACCACTGATAATGGAATTTACTGCACCACTACCCTGCTGAGTCTGGTCTGAAAGGCTATGAACCTTGATTAACTTATTTGATGTCAGCAGTACAGATGTAGATGACAGTAAGGTTGATTTCACACAGCATATCATAACCTTGCAAGGTCATAGGACATCATCACCCATACTGTGTTCCAGCTACACTCAGTATACTAGATGTACATTCCTATGTCACATGAGTGTTTTGCAACTGGACTGCTGGCAGAACCAACACTACAGAAGGTGTCTGAATAATACATGCACATCACACCAGTGCCAGCTACAGTAAGACAGGGTTAATTCATTGTACTGCCCCTCATTGTGGTCTATACCACACAGACTAACACAGAAGGCATCTGACTATTGAAGTATGTGAATGACTATGACCTAGGAGCAATAGCTGACTCAATGAGTGTTGCAGTCAACATACAGAAGGGGCTTTGTGGGTGAGGTGTGTGACATATGGCCACAATCTGACAGCTACATATTGCATTGTCATCCCTATGTTAATAACCCTGTACCCATGAACTACCACCTAGGCAGCGGTCAACATAGTGGGCACTGTGTGTAAGGGATGCAGCTGGACAGTTGTCTTTCCTGTGATAGTTACGTCACCACACCTGTCAGGTGGTCATAAGTGGCAATTCTTATTATGACAGGGTGCCATCCATGAATATAGAGATCATTGTTCAGCCATACTCAGCACTCAAGTATCAGATCACATATTTCCTTTAAGGGGGTATTGGCAATGTTCAGATGGCCTATGCCAGCCTTCCCAATTGCCATCTCCACTATGTAGCATGATGCCTACCCTGAATAAAGCCATGTCCAACCCAGTGATGTTGGACATGCTACACTTACACATCCTGATCTTAAACACATACTTCATGGATATCCACCTTCCTAGTACAAGGATCACCACATGCTAGACAGATCCTTGCGCCATACACTTTACATACTCCTGCCATACTATGCATCCCTGTCCAGCAAAGCTGCACATTGCCCCTCTTTCAGACATGGTGTGATGACCACGTGGTAAATATATCATTAACCCTGTGGATCAGTTATATGGCACTGCTTGACCTGGCCCCAGAAACCCGCCTGTCGGCTACAGCTAGGTAACCTTTCATCCTAGGCTCATACATGGCCCAGGACATATAGCCTATTAGTTGTCTTTGACTGTATATGCTGTAGTTGATATCCAACCCTACAAATACCATCAGGCTAGTCAGTGTCCCAAGTGTATCACATGTGCAACACAGGTGATACATGGCAGGACGTTGAACTGCTGTACACTGCCATGTAGATGTATATGGCAAAACACATACATGTAAAACCTTCCATGAGCAAGTCTGCAGGGTCACAGGTCATGTCCGTAAAGGAAGTGCAAGTCTTTATATGTGACATATACACAGCATCAAGGTCGACTGCATTAATGTGGACACATCCAGGCATGTGCTGATAGGTAAGAACACCAGTACAGGCAAACAGACATGCCCACATCAAGACAGCATCCACATGGAGTATGAGCAATGTCATCAGGTGACACACACATATATGGTGATAATATCCAATCACCATTGAGTGTCAAATATGTGTGACACAAACATGTCAGTGGTGTCAGTGTCATGTAGATTTGCAAAGACAACTATTTAATCGTAATAAATATGATACACATGTATGCTCAGTTGTACCTCTGTACATCTTTGTGAGTTACTGTGACCTGTCTCCATCATTATGTCTTCCAGGTATGCCGCATACAAGGCTGCCACCTTATACCCACTTGGAGGATGAGGTCCTCATGCCATACCTACTTGATAATCATCATGTACTGTTCAGCCATGTGCCACAGGATGTACAGCAGTGGGATGCCCTGTGGCAGGAACTTCGCAGGAGGGTTAATAATGTGGGTGGCCACAACCGCACATACCAGCAGGTGCGCAGACACTGTACAGACCTAATTAGATGGGCAAAACAGCATGCAAATGCAATCGCCAGGGAACAAGGTGCAACAGTTGGTGGGCCACCAACCCAGCCCCCACTCACACGTACTGAGGAGCTACTGGCCAACCTGGGAAACCTGCAGAGCAATATCCACAAGCCTCAGCTGATATCGTGGAGGTGGGTGTCTCTCAACCACTGAGCCTGGAGATGCCTGGTAAGTCACTACTGCACATATAACAACTATATTTCATATAGTTGCATGTGTCACTGTACAATATGTAATGTAACATCATATGCAAGGCATGTATACAAACATGCCGCATACTATAGTATGCTACTCTGTGTATGCAGACATGTGCATATTCCATAGTATAGTCTATTGTACTGGTGTATGTGTTAACATGCACATTGCACCCTGTAGCTATCATACAGGTGTGGATAATGATCATACTGCTGTGTCACTCTTATTTAGGTACCTCTGGCATTCCGCTGCGATAGCAGCCCATTGCAGATGAGACTGTTATTTATCAGGCATGTTA
Source organism: Protopterus annectens (assembly GCF_019279795.1). Lineage (NCBI taxonomy): Eukaryota > Metazoa > Chordata > Ceratodontiformes > Protopteridae > Protopterus > Protopterus annectens. Next base: position 475,447,274 of record NC_056739.1, read on the forward strand.
ATGCATAGATCTATCTGCCATGTGGCCATTTACCACATGTAAACATAATATATGGTCCAGTCACAATATACAGGTCGGACCTGCAATGCATCACAATGGCTACCCATGTGCAGTAATTGCAAACTATGTGAAACACTGACATGAAACCTCACAAACTGTCATTGCCAGATGTGTGGACAGCTGTGCATACAATGGTGGAGGTGTTGTTTACTGTAGGAACATGTACTACAGATCAGAACTACACATGTAGGGAACACAAACAGTACTACACAGTGAGCTGGAGTATGGCCAGCCCACAGGATTCACCGGTGTGGATTATACCCCTGCTATGAATGTCAAACAATGTTATGTGCTATCTGACATGTCCATGATATTTAGTGGGCTGGCTGCAACACTGCCTAACTATCCTGAAAAACATATCCCACATACCAAACATACCACCCTTTGTCTGCATAACCCTGTCGTCAGTGGAGCATATGATATCTATGGGTGTATGTCATATGGGACAACACAGACATGTGAAATAGATGCCCGTCACAACCATTTGGCCAAGACCTGTTCACACATGGCCATGGAGGATGGCCAGAGACATGAAGCAACACACACAGTAGAAGTGATGTGCATGTGTGCACACCCTGTTGTGCATTGACTCCACATGATCCAACTATGGCCTTTGTGTAATGGCTATATTGCAGATGTGGAACACTAGACATCCTACAGGCCTGTGCACATCTTGTGTAGGCGTGACATCAATCCACCACATAAGATGTGTTGAACATCTTGAGTGTGTCACAACATGACAGCAATTACCTGTACAGTATCCACGTACATACACAGGCAACCACATCAAGCCACAGATACAGTGCATTCCCCTTGCTGGTGCCAGACATCACTGTCATCCTTGCTCCTCATGTGTGTGCTTGTTTGATACACAGATGTCATGTGGGACATGGAGTACTGATGAGTTTGCCATGTCTGGCCATAGTTGCCAGGTAGCAGCAATATGGTTGCAGATGTGCAGGGATGTCATTCGTATACCCTTCAGTGACTTGTGTCATACATTCCACATTATGGTTTAGTGTGTATACACCTCAGTGACATAGGTCACATTCCACAGTATAAATGTATTGTATCTGAACACAGTCATGGCTATGAACTGTGTCTGTAACTCACACTGTATAGCAATAGAGAAGCCACATGATTCCCTGCAATGGCCATGCACATCAGCTAAATGTGCAATATATCTGTAGGGCAGACATGCAACACTGCGTCAGTGGAAGGTCCATGTTAGTATAACACATCCCTACATTGGAACACCATTACTCCACTGTATATTTGACAGGACCCCATTATGTTAAACATGTATGCATGTCATTGCACATGTCAGCAGATCACATGTCATACTACATGTGATTGTCAAGTTCATATGCCACACATCAGGCAGGTGTACTATTAACCTGTGCTGGTCTATATGGTATAACTACTACTACTATAACTGTGTAATGTGCATGCCTTCTGCTATGACACATTCATGCTGTTGTGTGCAACCCAGGGATGTATGATAACTACCACTGTTATTGCCTGAGCTGTATGCCGTCTGCCATATCACATGCATGTTGCATGCCTTCTGTCATATCACATGCATGTTGGGTGCCATAGCATGTGTGTGTGTGTGTCTGTGTGTGTGTCTGTGTGTGTGTCTGTGTGTGTCTGTGTGTGTCTGTGTGTGTGTCTGTGTGTGTGTCTGTGTGTGTGTCTGTGTGTGTCTGTGTGTGTGTCTGTGTGTGTGTGTGTCTGTGTGTGTCTGTGTGTCTGTGTGTGTCTGTGTGTGTGTGTGTGTGTGTCTATTGTATAGATTGTAATGAACAGTTCTTGTATACCCCTCACAGGTGTTGATGTAGGTGCGTTCCCCTCCTGCAGTCCATCTGATGTTAGTGTCCCCACAGACTCTAGCAGTGATGATGAAAGTATGATTGAGGCACAGGCAGAGTTGTCAGGGACTGAATCTGTGCCATTGGTTGCCATTCCACCTACATCCCCCTCATCCCCATACACAGTTCTCATGCCAACACATACCCCATCACCAGTGGCCATAGAGGAAGGACAGTTGGCGTGTGGTAGCTTGGAACAGCAAAGTGTGGAGGCTATGGAAGGTGTGCCTGCACACCATGGTGTCAGTCAACTGACTGGTGATGCCCCCACACAGGCATGTGGCCAGTGCTGCTCGTAGGAGGACCTCTGGCCAACATACCCCTACAAGACAGAGTACAGCAGCTGGTGTCAACAGACACATGTTTCAGGCTGTGCTGAATGGCACAATAGAGAAGGTCAGAGGCTTCAGAGGGCTGCTGTCCATTCCTTAAACAACAACATCCAGGCAATGGCAAATGCTCAACAGCATCTTGCTGAAGTTTTGGATAGATGATTGAGTGACATGGTTGGAGTCCTTGACCATGGCATGTCAATCTGTGAGCATGAGATGTCTGTGCTGGAACATCTTGTAGGAGTGAAGCATCAGGCACATGGACGTAGGCCAGCTACATCACCTGTTGCAGGTCTACCTGAACGTGCTACCTCACATGCCCGCTCCCATAGTGGTGGTAGCAACAGCAGTGCAGCTGGTGCTGTGCTGTCCACACCAGGACACAGCAGGCCATGTGCACGTGGCCCTGGATGGGCCCAACAGGGACACGGTTCCAGTAGACATGTGTCATCAGACAGTACCCAATCTGCACCTCTGCCTGGTAGTGCCCATGCAACTCCTAACAGGCGCAGGTCATGTGGCCATGGCTGGACACCGTGAACTGTAAAACCTGGCCTGTACAGTCTGCAGCTGTCAATAATACCCCTGTGTAGGCCAGACACATGCCAGAACTGTGTGTATACATACACACACACACACACCAGAAACATATGTAGGGCACCACAACACACACATGCATAACATTCACACATGCCCAATGAGATCAAAGGCCCTAACCCGCACACATGATGTCATCCAATGGTGCAGCCTAGGCCTCTGGCTAACATTATCACCCTGTGCATATGATGATGCCTGTGCCGCATCCCTGTCATCCACACCATCAGTGCAGGGACATGCTCATATGGTCTGATGCACAGGGTGAACAGACTAGGAAGACAATTGTAAATTACAATTGTGTACTGTTGACAGGCAGCAGACATACCATGTACTACAGGTTTGTAATGCATTTTGTACTGTTAGCAGTATGTGTCATGTGTAACAACAGTAGCTGCATGTTGGTCTTGATGCTCTGCCTTCCTCCTTCAGGTCTAATTGCATGTGCCGGTGGATATCAGTGTTTGCAACTAGTGTCCCATATGTAAATGTAGACTACTCACAGGTATGTATGAAAATACCAGCATGCACTTTGTAGCTTCCACATCACAGTTAGAAAGTCCCACGTTCCAAACACATCTACTGATCTACTGATCCAAGAGCATAATAGCTGTGTATTAGGCTACTTTGGCTAGAGACGTGGCATCCATACTGGGTGACATCACAGGTACAGTTACATGGAGTGGGGAGGTAAGAGAGCAGTCTAGCTGATGACAAGGGTAGAGGCCAGTGGAAAGTGTGTTGCCTCATTGGGAAGCAGTAATACACGTTCCCATGACTGGATGCGAACACACAAATACACCCACACATTCAGGTATTCACACACATGTATTCAGAGACACAGTAATACACCCATACACTCACAGATTCACTGACACAGTAACGCACACACACACACACACACACACACACACACACAGTTGCTAGTGTTGAGGTGAGGACCCCTGCCTATGTGTAAATCATCATTACAGTACTGTGCACTTACATGACGCGCCACAGAGATTACACATGTACAGGTAGTCAGAATGACCTAAGATTGAGGACATCAACAGGAATACTAGATTGCATTGCCTGGATGGGGGGAGGGGTCTTATCAGTTCACTATAGTAACATACATCCTCACTCCAGGGACCAGACAGCCATACATACACACACACACACACACACACACACACACACACACACACACACACTGTGGCATTCACTATTGAATACATCTATGTCACGCACATACAGATACCTGACATGTGTGAGATACACACCCCTGCCTATGTCCTGCTTTCGACACTGCAGTCTGTACAGATATCTAAAACAGGGTACAGGAGACTGAGTAACAATTGAGATATATTCCCCACCATACATGACATATATGGACAAACACACAACCACACATGTAAGTACAGTGAATCAAACACCTGCCTATCTCATGATATGTATGACAGACTTACAGCAGTATTGCACATGCTACAAAGTGTACTGATGCTTCCTTTGCCAACTCTGCTGATATATGCACAATATATGCATACAGGAGGTCTTAACTGTTACAGGTGTCAAGTGATTTACCTTCGGTGTCACCCGGACCGCTGTCTAAGTTGTGTGTGTTCCCCTTCAATTAACAAAACCATAGCTTAGCAGTTACACAGGTTATTGTAGGAATGGTTGTGACACACCTCTGAGCTGTCCCCAGCAAATATCCATCTGCAAAGATGTCCCACCACTTAGTTATGTCCACACATCTGTCTATACCTGAAGTACAGTTTACCGTACTTTCAGCATATCACCATATACATTTGGCAATGTTGAGGCTGCATTGCCACTGCATGATGTATTAAGACACATGTCACCTGCAAACATCAGCAACTGCACACACATGGTATCTGAACACACACCACCACATGTACATGTGTGTAGGTCCTACATTCCTGTCATTTGGGCATGTTTGTAGGCATTGCATTTGGTGGGCATGTGTAATGACATACATGACACATGGAATGTTGTATGATATGATAGGTGTCATAGGTGACCAGTACAGAGGGAATGTTACCTCTGTCAACACTGATATCACACCTTATATACTGTTAGCATTCAGCAGCCATAGACCTACATTTCATGTGCATGTGTGTAATGGCAGTAGCCACCTGTCTGCACAAAGGACAACAACAGCTATGCTATTTACATATATGTTGCATGTGTGTGGCATGTACACATCCAGGGCAGGTGCATGTATGTCATATCCAAACATGAGGGTGTTTACTGGTGTACAGCAATAGTCATCTGTTAATGCTGTAAATAACCGAGGGACCCTGGTATGTGTACAGCTGACCTGGTTACAAACAATGGTATCATTGCATTGCAGAACACATGATGCAACTGTGTCAGTACATGGGTACTCTGCACAGTTGATGGAGAGCTAGGTACAGTCCACCGGTCAAAGGTCACATGGTGTTGTACTATTATATGTCATACCACATGTGTGGATGTGTGTTGGTGGTCCAAGGCCATGGTGGTGTCTGAGAGTTACATCCTATAATGCAGCTTTTGACACTGTGACCTGCACCTGACTCATCTGTGATGCCTTTTGTGGGAGTACTGATCAGTACATGTGAGTGGCCTTTACCTGTGTTATGGCCCACATGTCTGGTTCTGAGGTATATGGTGGTAGTGCTATTGTGTACTACAGAGCCTTCAGCCAGGTGTTCCTCACTGCACAGATGTCAGTATTCCCCATTTTTGGATCTACAGTGAGCAGCTGTGATTACGAACACTACATATCTAGCACTGGTTAGCATAAGCATACAATGCAGTTGTCCTCTAGGTCTCAGGGTGTTATCCTGTGTTTAGGACATTTGCCTTGGAATGGCACTATATGGGCAAATGCAACCTAGGTATTATCCCCATTCCCTTGAATCATGGATGTATGTGATCTGTGACAAAGGCCTGTCTTCTTTCAGTCATGTCATCCCAGAATGACAAACACTGGACAACCTCGTAATTACAGCAGGGCATTGACTCATTGTGTTGGTCAAGCAGTTGCCACTATTAGCATGACATCACTGTGAGTGGTAGTTATGTGCTTGGTGTAAAATGGTACATCTAAGGTGATGGACAGCAGCAGATGTTGTGTAGATGCCCAGGGTCAGATATATGTAGTGCAGCGTTCCTGCTAACAATGGCAACTACTAACACCGGAGTCCATTACAATATGTTCTGTACATCTAACTGTAATACCATGGCCACTGTGGCCTTCCGTGTTTAGAATCAGAGTGCATCCCAAACAGCCCTGTGCAGTGTATGAGCATTCCCAGTATAACCTTGTGTAGTTGGAGACATAGTGCATTCCAAACAGCCCTATGCTACTAAGTGTGTGAGAATGCCCACTGACACCTTGTGTCGGTTATGTGCCTCTATGTGTATGGGCATAGCCATTGTAACCCTGTATAGTGATAGTAGTCGTCCATTCCACAGATGGGCATACTCCAGTTCAGGATGGATTCCTACTTTAAACACACAGGTTCACAGGTATGTACATCTTAACTGCCAGCATCCCTGTTGATGCCTGCATTCCTAGAAGGTCATAATGACAGCCTTGAAATGTGTAGTCTCTGTGGTGCAATTCATAACTATGTAATACTGTAATAATGATCTGAAGATAGGCATGTGTTCTGATCCCACCACTGGTGTGTGTGTGTGTGTGTGTGTGTGTGTGTGTGTGTGTGTGTGTGTGTGTGTGTGTGTGTGTGTGTGTGTGTGTCTTCATCTGCCTGAGGACAGAGCAATGATTTTAGACTACTCACACTCTGTACAATTCCTATACCCAACTTTGGCAAGGCTGATGATGTTACCCACCTAGAAATACACCTCTGGGAGCGCTATGACTCAGTAATCTCGGTAGCGTGTTCTGTAACTGCATAATGCTGTAGTGTGATAAAGTAGTTAGGTCGGTGTTCAAATCCCAGACTTGCCAACTGTGTGCAAGTCTCCGTCTGCCTGAGGATGCAACAATGCTTTTAGACTACTCACACTCCATACAATTCCTATACCCAACTTTGGCAAGGCTGATGATGTCACCCACCTAGAAATGCACCTCTGGGAGTACTGTGACCCAGCAATCTTGGTAGCGCGTTTTGTAACTACTGAATGCTGTAGTGTGATAAAGTAGTTAGGTCGGTGTTCTAATCCCAGACTTGCCAACTGTGTGTGTGTGTGTGTGTGTGTGTGTGTGTGTGTGTGTGTGTGTGTGTCTTTGCCTGTCTGAGGACAGAGCAATGCTTTTAGACTACTCACACTCCATACAATTCCTATACCCAACTTTGGCAAGGTTGATGATGTCACCCTCCTAGACATACACCTCTGGGAGTGCTGGGACTCAATAATCTCAGTAGCGCATTTTCTAACTGTGTAATGCTGTACTGTGATGAAGTTGTTAGGTCAGTGTTCTAATCCCAGACTTGCCAAGTGTGTGTGCGTGTGTGTGTGCGTGTGTGCGTGTGCGTGTGTGTGTGTGTGTGTGTGTGTGTGTGTGTGTGTGTGTGTGTGTGTGTGAGTGCCTCTGTCTGCGTGAGACAAGTACAATGCTTTGTAGAGTATGCACTCTCTGTACAAATCACATGACCACCTTTGTCAATCTTGCTGATGTCACCCACCTAGGAATACACCTCTAGGAGTGCTGTAACCCAGTATTTGCCATAGCACATGCTGTAAATGCGTATTGCTACAGTGTGATACGGTAGGTAGGGGTTCAAATGCAGGACATGGCAAGTGTGTGTGTTTCGCTGTCAGAGCCTGTGTGGAGGTGGCTGTGAATGTCTAACCGCTGGACATGTTGGGGAGCAGATTTTGTAGTTTTCCTATATGATGCCCGTCTTATGACACAATGACCACCTTATGAGGAATACAGATGTCAGTCAGCCACAGTACTGTGTTGGCAAGCCATACCCCTACATCTGGCAAAAGGCCTGGTGAATAAAGTATGCAACCCTACTAGTACCTGGTATATGTCCTGAACCCAATGTGTCATACACAAACACATTTGCCTAGGATATCCCACTATGTTGCTAGTACCATGCACATTGATGACAGATAGTAGGCATGGTGTGATTGCAGTGGGCTGCAGAGGACATGGCACCCTGTACAGTGGTACAATAGGCACATAATTGAGGACAATGTGCCTTCACTATGTTCCCCACTGGATGCCTGCAATATATGTAGTGCCATCAAATGTGATCCCCAGAGGCCAAACAATGCCGTACACATGTGCCCTGTATGGACCGATGTCATTACCAAACCAGGTACACCTGTACATGTCACTGTACAGTATTGTGGGACATGCACATCCCAGGCAATGTCCATGTTAAGGACTATCAAACACAGACATGGCATGCATTACAAAGCTATGGCCATACACAATGGTAACCAGGATCAGGGCTGTTCATGCAGTACCCATTTGTGTGGGACATTGCAGACACTACATCACCATACCACACTGCACACCATTGTCGGGTGGTGCGATGCTGAGGATTACCCCTCACCCAGTCTTGTACAACCATCTTGCACAGCCAACCACTACACACCCATGAAGCAATGCATACATGCATGTCAGTACTGACACCTTGTGTCTGCATGTGGGTTATGATGATCCCAACCACAGTCACTCCCAGTATAACCCTCATTGGAATATCAACAGATGTCAAACACATTCACATGCCCTAGCCCATAGAGCCTCCAGATATCTCCTGTGGTGCATGTAGTCCTGTGCATTACTACAGTGTGGCAAACTAAGTAGTTAGGGAGTGTATTTGTGGCCCTGGCAAACAGTGTCAATGCAAGTCCATTAGAGAGTGCAGTTGTGGTGACAAAAGCATAAGTTCATGTGGACAGCCATGTGTGCTACACCTAATGTATGTTTACTATATCTCTGTTGCAGATGTCTCTCACTAACACACATGTATGTTCTTACAGCACAGCAAAATGTTGGTTTTGTGGCACATGTAGTAACTACACGCACATGTAATAGTAATGACTAGTCAGTCAGAGTTTGACCCCTGTACTGGTAGGCGTGTGACAGACGATGCTTAGGTTTTTGTCTCCAAGCCCTTCTCTGATGTACTTTGTCTGTCCCTCCCACACACTCTCTGGTGGATGTGGAGGTGTGCACCTGCTCAGCAGCAGCATGTGTATTGTAAGTGATGGATATGATCAGGTGATGACCTCTGCACCTATTACAGTCCTCCTCTAGCTGACAGCATGTGGAGCAGCTGTGATGATGTTCTCATAGCCATTCGCATGATAAACACAGTACATTATCTAGGAACATCATGTTGGTGTTTGGCCATGACAGTCGCTGTGAGTGGTACCTGGATGTGGTGTTTTGAAATGGCATCACAGATGATATCTGGATGATCCCCAAACATCATACACAGTGGGAAATAGCCTAAAGACAGGAGGGTGATGTGTCACACATGACTACAGCATGTAAGTGTAGCCATGCTGCATTGAGACTACTGCCTGTTTAACATGTTGTGTGTGGTAATGGCCATTCTGCATGTTTTAAAACAGACATGACAGTGCTCTGTTCATGAGGGACCCCCATCTGTAGGGCCATCTGTGCTGTGGACTGGTCAGTGTGTGGAACCATTTGTTTCCTGTGTTACACACTGAACACACATCTGTGCACAACAGGTGCATAGTGTGAGGATTGCAGCCAGTACATGGTGATAGGGATGTGTTACTGCCATCGCATCCCTGACTGGACATATGTCACATGAAACAGTGGTATGACAGACACTGTCTGGGGCTCCCAGTGACAAACCAATAATGGACAACTGTTCATAGCTGCAGTCACACGTCTTCTACACATTGTACAGATGTCATGCAGTATATATGCATGTGTTGTGCTACCTCTGCAAATGTATACCATCTGTTGTGTTGGGTTGATAGTCATATCTATGTATACTGTTGTAAGTAATCCTGAATGTTGTTGTCTATTACTAAGCCATATCTGTGTTTAAACTGCAACACCATAGGCTGTATGGGTTTGGAGGTCCTGGCAGAACCTCCTGTCCCACTTCAGCTGACCATGGCACCAGGCACCAGCACATCTGGGGCCCAGCCTTGGACCTCAACCTCTTTTGGCTCTGCACCACCTTCTGGTGGTACCACCACTGAGGATGGGGCATGCCCCCCCCTGGGAGCAGGGCCAGACAGGAACATGTCTGCTGTCATGCAGTCCCAGACGTGGTGCGTTGGGGGCTCAATAAGGGGTTCTGAAGCCAGATATGCAAACTCAAGGGTGGAGTGTCACATTTACAGGGTGAGGCTGCCCCTCCTGGACAGCCCTCATCACTGCCTCCTTTGCAGCTGTTTTGGTGCAGTGGCGGCTGCCCATGGCTGGGGACCTCCATCCCACTATTCTCATGGGCTTGTGAATGCCGAACATCCATCCCCGTCTGAGGTGTATCACCCCACATGTGTCATATACCGACCCTGTATGCTGTCTTGTCTGTGTTCCTACCCTACCCATCCTCCACGGGCATACCTACTCTCCTTCCCCCACATCTCACTCTCACTCTATGAAAACATAAGGCCAATCAGTTCCTAGGACAACATTTGCCCTATACATAGCTTTCCATTTCACACACGTGCCCACTGGACATATGTAACCCTTGTAATATGCATCACAACATACTCCTGTTATCCTCACCCCTGTCCCTCAGGCACACAATCCTGGTATGCACATCACTCCTAAATGGTCCAGGTACATGTGATGCGGACGACCCCATTGTATGCAAAACACTAACGGTCCCTCTATGGTTACCCCATTTACCTTTATCATGATGATGATGATGCACATAGCACCTAGCAAGAGTACTGTTCTCACATAATGATTGGACAGGTACTGTTGTGTTAATGTACATTACATGCACAGAGTGATGTATATGAACAGGTACTGTTGTGTTAATGTACATTACATGCACAGAGTGATGTATACAGCCAATGTACAACTGTTTGCGTGTATGAATGATACATGTCTGTCTGAGGGAGTCTTGATATTACATAGGACAACACCACTGCATAATACAGGCATTGCTGGTGTTTCACTTTTCATTCATTTGTAATGCTTTGTTGCCACATGGTATGTTCCTGATATAGCTCTATATATGTATGTACCTATATGCTGGACATAAACACTCACATACATCTACATGATGGGATACATTCCTATACTGTTGAATGACTGCGCTGTATGATATGTTTGTGGTAATGTCTGATGTCTGTATATCTGCCATGACATATTGGTAAATCACATTAGCTGTGTGTGCAGGGTCCTGGTTCCGAGCCTTGCAGAGGCCGTTTATTTTGTTGCAGGTTAGAACAAGCCCATTGGATACGGAGGGATTAAGGCACATTAAAGCATTTGCGAGCAGGTGTGCGTGGATTTGTGGGGTGTTAAGCAATGCTAACCTCTGGTTACAGCTTCTTACACTCAGTTAGCCTCTACATTGCTTTACCAGTGTAATACTCGCATACTGGTGGCCAAACAGGCTTACACCCACTCGCTCCCGCACTTGCAAATGCACTGACACTGGTGCTTGCATCTGACACTCACACCCCTGGGTGTGAGCGAGGACCACAATATTACCTTGTGATGCCTATTACATCAGATTATATGCCTACAGTATCGGGAATGGCTGCCTATTAGGTGACAGCATGCTGTTCGACTGTACAGAATCAGCAGCCTGTGCAGTGTTTTATTCATATTATTTGTGTGTTCTTCTTACAATCTGCACCCATCTGGCTGATACAGGGGTATTGAGACTCTTCAATACAGACAAGTAATTGGGTTTTGGGACCCACATCCATCAGCCGAGTCATGCTACTGCATACCTATTATTCTATCATCTTTTATTTATTTATTTATTTATTTTATTTTACATTTGATGACTGGGAAAGTCCGACTGGACACAGGTCCATTTTCAGCGGAGGCCTGGGGAGAAAAGCTCCACTTAAAACAATTGCTAAACAGATAAATTTATAAGAAACGGCCCTGTATTCTTAATAGACACTTGTAAAATAATATCTAACATTGCTTCAACATGCTTATGTACATCACATAGCTGTGTTTTTAAGGCAAACATCTAGCATATAGGAATGCATTTAGTAATTAGTTACAGACATATAAGTTACTACGATTGAAATAAAGCATTTTTTAGAAAAGAAAAGAAATCTAGAGGATTGGCAGTGCTGAGTCATCCTTGACAGTATCCTTGTATGACTGCAATATAGTGGATTAGCCTGGGGAGTCACATGGGCACAGCCAGTTGCTAAAATAGTGGGTTTTGAGAAGTTTCCTAAATTGTGGGGCAGAGCTTCTAGAAATTATATGATTTGGAAGTGAATTCCAGGTTTTTGCTATTGTAGAGGCAAAGAGAGTTTTACCAGCTTCATTTTTATGTTTGATGACATTTATGAGATTTTGGTCTGTTGATCTTAAGATTCAGGTAGTGGTGTAGGGTTGTATTAGATTTTGTAGTATGGGGGTTTTGTCAGGGAGGTAGTGCAGTTTGTGGGCTGTGGAGAGCTGTGTAATAAGAAGTAGATGGGAGAACTCAAGCCATTTGAGCTGTTTGATAGAACGACAGTGATGGTCCCTATTAGAGGCACCTGTACCAAACCTGGCAATCTTGTTATAGCAAGCTGTCACTTTGTTTTGTTTGGTGTGGCGAAGATTCGTCAGGATTGGAGAGGCATAGAGTAGGGTGGATAGTAGATGAGTTCGAGCAATAGTGGCTTTGGTATGGTTGGTCATGAATTGCCTGTTCCTATACAATAGACCAAACTTTTTGTGCACTTTTTTGATTGTTTGGGTTATGTGTATGTAAAATTTAAGTTTGTTATCAATTACTACTCCTAAGAGTTTGGTGTGTGATGTAGGGGTAATTAGGGTATTATCCTTAGAGTTTATGTTGAAAACATTGTTTAGTGCAGAAGATCTACCAGGAGTGAAGAGAATTAGGTTTTTTTTTTGGGATTGAGTATAAGTTTAATGCTAGAAAACCATGCTTCAGCCAATGTAAAGTTGTGTTGTGTTATTGTTTGTAGTTCACTTAAGGTTGGGGTGGCACATATGATAGTAGTGTCATCAGCATATTGAACTACAGAGGCAGAGGGGGAGGATACAGCTATCTGATTTGTAAATATGGAGAACAGTAAAGGACCAAGAATCGAACCTTGAGGGACACCTATGGATACTTGTAGGAGGGAGGATCGTGTGTCCTGCCACAGAACTGCTTGTTGTTGGCCTGATGAATAGCTGTTGAACCATGATATAGTGGGGGAGGTAAGGTTAATGGTAGATAGAGTTTTGAGCAGCAAGCTGTGATTTACCATATCAAATGCTTTTGATAAGTTTAAGAATACAGAGGATACAAACTGTCCGTTGTTTCTATGGGTGTTGACTATGTTGGTGTAAGAGAGTAGGGCTGTTGTAGTACTATGGGAGGGTCAAAAGCCATGTTGAGATGATGATATAAGGTTATTTTGTAGGAGGTATTGCATTAGTTGTGAATGTACCACTCTTCCTAGTATTTTTGATAATGGTGATAAAATTGTGATTGGGCAGTAGTTGGTGAGCTCTAGGGAGTTGCCACCTTTGTGGAGTGGGATAATATGGGATATTTTCCACAGGTTAGGTACTTTACATTCAGATATGGATCTATTTATGAGGATAGATATGGGGTAAGATATGGTTTCAGCTGAGAGTTGAAGGAAATCTGCAGGAAGTTTGTCAGCTGCCAGTGTGGTGGGTTTTACCTTTTTGAGGAGTTTAGTAATACATTTTGTGGGCGCTGGAGAGAATGAAAAGTTAGAGGGATTATTTTGCTTAATAGGGGTAGAAAGGGTGGGAGAAGATGTGGGGTTGGTGGTGCTATTTAGGGTATTAGATAGGGCTAGGACTGTTTCTGTGAAGAATCTGTTGAATTGGGTGGGGATGTCCTCATTACTGGATGGTACTATGGGTGTGGGAGTGCTGGTTTTTACCTGGGTGAAGTAATTTATTTATCGAGGTCCAGAATTTCTGAGAGCAGTTGGCATGTTTTTCTTGTAAGGTTTTGTAATAATTAGTTTTATCAACATATATCATTCTGGTGTGCTGTTTCGTATGATAGCTGTATATTTCTGTATATCTACGCGAGCGCACACACACACACACACACACACACACACACACACACATATATATATATAAATATATATATATATATATATATATATATATATATATATATATATAAATATATATATATATATATATATATAAATATATATATATATATATATATATATATATATATATATATATAACAATATATATATATATATATATATATATATATATATATATATATATATATATATATATATATATATTTATATATATATATTTATATATATATATATATATATATATATATATATATATATATATGTATGTATAGATATATATATATATATATATATATATATATATATATATATATATATATGTATATATATATATATATATATATATATATATATATATATATATATATATATATATATATATATGGATCCCTATCACATGGTCGACAGGCCATATGATCGACACTCATTTGGTTGACAGTTCATTTGGTCGACAAGCAGTTTTATCTATCTATATATATATATATATATATATATATATATATATATATTCGTATATGTATGTCTGCCACTATCTATCTATACATATACATTTGTAAACCAATACATACCCTGCGCATACGCACTTACACATGCGTAATGGTGTTTATATATGCTTCACCTGCATACTAGTGCCTTATTCATTATGACACTGACACTTCACTCCAGTTATCTTGTAATCGATATTTAGCAGGTTATATAGTGGACAGATGTCGCAATATGTTCATGTATGGATTACCGATGGTAAATGGAATGTGATACAATGTGATTCGGTACGAGAATGTCTGTTCGATAGGGGGTTGCTCTAATGAATGCACTATTGCTGTGCTGCTCCATATGCATATATACCCATATACCCATGGCTCCTGGTTCCCCAAACACACCCCAATGCCTCCCTAACACTGCTGTCATCCATTTTTCTGTCGGATTCGTGGTGTATCGACACCACTACACACTGGCCACTCCCTACTCCTATAGAACCATCCTATCAGTTTACTCACTCCAAGTATCCTCAGAACTCCCATACATTTATTCCACAAACATTGGTGACATGAGTGACCAAAGGAATACTCTTTGCAATTATTGGGTTGCCCCACATGGAACACACATGTGTTTATGGCAAGATTAGACTCTATACTTTATTACATCCTTACTCCCTTTAACGTGACACTACAATTCATTAATATGTATGACTGTGGTATCGCACACATCAGGAGCGGCCTTAGGTCAGCTGGTGCCCTAGGCAAAAGAGCTCCACGGTACCCCACACCACACCACTGGTGCCCCCCCCATCCTTGTCTACCTACACCAAACAAATGCTGGAAAAGCTCCCCTGCTAGACCGGCGCCCTAGGCATCCGCCTTGTTGGCCTATGCCTAAGGTCGGCTATGGCACATATTACACATGGGAGCCTAATTATGTATGTGTTCAGTGTATTTCTTTTACAATTAGACTGGTTTAGTACTTGGAGTTGTTGTAGTGGGCAGATCACAGGAATGATTCCATGTGTGGGGAAGCCCTCACATTTGATTATCGTCGGCACAGCACTGACTTTGGACACTGTACACACCTCTGCATTATAGCAGTTTCTTCCCATCCCTCTTCTGCACAGCCTATTATTCCATCTACTGTCAATGTTTGTATGTGCACATTCCTATTATTTATGTCTACAAATGGAATGCATGTGTTACAGAGAATGTACTTCTACATATTGATGTCTGCATGTGTGTATGCATATATACCTATTATGAACTCACATACCTCCACGGCACTGTCCAATTAGAACCTGGTCATCCAACTCTGGCACGCCTGGATCCATAATTTCATACCCATAGTTCCTCCACCCCACCCATGTTCAACTTACACGCGTAACTTCCATTATCCACTTATCGCAGCCATGACACACCTCCAAACATTGCCCTCTCCAGAGCGTTAGGGGCCCTATACATATGGTGTCCCACCTCGTGTATTCTCAGGCTCTCATACCTGCCCTTGCTTGTGTAATGGTCGGAAGCCTAAACGCTTTATATAATTTTTGGGTAGTCCCAGCAGGGACTAACCTCTGTCTGTGTGTAAAGTAGACTTAGCAATTCAACTATGTTACTCCCACTGGTAATATCCTGCCTGTGTTGTGAGTAGCAGTGCTTTGCTGACTTCTGGCCAGCGTGATATGGCATACGCTGACAGCACTCTATGATACTATAGTTGCTGTTGATTCCCTTCTCATCCTTTGTCTATGCTTTATTGTTACGACGTTCATTCGTTATATATATATATATATATATATATATATATATATATATATAATATGTGTGTGTGTGTGTGTGTGTGTGTGTGTGTGTGTGTGTGTGTGTGTGTGTGTGTGTGTGTATATATATATATATATATATATATATATATATATATATATATATATAACATCTGTACATACTCATATACATTTCCTATGCTGGGTGCTGCTAACACCCGTGCAAGCTCACTCGCATATGCTTACTGTGTGTTATATATGTTTACTGCCACTTATTTGTGCTTACTTGTGCCTTATTCATTATGATAGTACCACTTTGATTGAAAGGATCTGGTTAAAAATCCCATGCAATACTCAAGTTCACTTTTACATGTTATTATGTCGGTTTTACAGCAGAACGACATTCATTCTACATGGAAAATGATATGTGCTATAGTCAAACTTGAACCGTGAATGTCTGTTCATTAGGCGGATGCTCTAACTTCTACACTATTGGTATGCTGCTTCATTTATATGTATACCCATGGTTCATAGTTATCCGAACACACACCTCAACACTTCACTAACACAGCAGGCATACATTTTCCAGTTAGGAAAACCGCACCACTACACATGTGCCATTCCCTACTGCTGTGGACCCGTCCCACATGTTGACTCACTCCAGGTATATTCAGACTTCCCAAGCCTATAGCCCTGGCACATACGTCCATATGATGGTCAGGGTGTTCATATGGTCATCTGGTTTTAGGCTTGTCTTACTGGGGACCAGGACTGCCCTGTTCCTGTTTGAAAGTCAGACTTAGCACGTGGACAAAGTTAGTTCCACTGTTAGCATCCTACCTGTGGTTAGAGACACAGGGGGTATGCTCACCTCTGGCCAGCTTGATATGTCAAGCACTAGATAATACAGGTGTTCCGCTGCTGTTTTCCTTCACATTCATTATGAATGCTTTCTTATGCCCATGTTAGTACTGTAGATATATATATATATATATATATATATATATATATATATATATATATATATATATATGTGTGTGTGTGTGTGTGTGTGTGTGTGTGTGTGTATGTATGCATGCATATACATCTACATGATTAATTACTTTGATCATAAAGTTGAATGACTGTTCTGTCTGCTATGTTTGTGATAGAGTTAGGTATAACTGCCGTGGCTTAGTGGCCCATCACATTGATTGTGATGTGTAGGGTCCTGGTGTCAATCCTGGCCGAGGCGGTTTATTGTGTTGCTGGGCAGAACAAGGGCCATTGGACAAAGGGTGAGTACAGCACTTCTCCGCAGTGGTTTTCTGTTTAGCCACTGTTTCCCGTCACGCAAACACCTTCTGCATTCTTACTGTGATACGTCACCCCAGTTCACATTTCAATGGTATTATATCATTATACAGCATAAAATTAGGAGGATATGCTCATATACAGATTATGTGTCATAAATGGTGTGCGCTGTAGTTGAACCGGCAATGTCTACTCGATAGGTGGATGCTCTAACCACTACACTGTTGCTGTGCTGCTTCATTTGCATGTATGCCCGTGGTTCATTGTTACCAGAACAAACACAGCACAGCATCACTAACACAGCAGTCATCCATTCTCTGGTCAGAAATAAACCACACCACTACACATGCGCCACTAACTACTGCTCTAGAAATGGTATGTTGGCTCACTCCAAGTATATTCAGACGTCCCAAGCTTATAGTCCTGGGACATACATTCATATAATGGTCAGGGTGTTTAATTAGTCTTCCATTTTTTGGCTCATCTGAAAGGTGACTAGGACTGCCCTGTACCTGTTTGAAAGTCAGACTTAGCACGTGGACAAAGTTAGTTCCACTGTTTGCATCCTACCTGTGGTTGGAGACGCAGGAGGTTTGCTCACTTCTGGGCAGCTTGATATGACAGCACTAAATAACTAAATGATATGAGGGGTTCCGCTGCAGTTTCCCTTCACATTCATTATGACTGCTTTATTGTGACCATGTTCATTCTTCATGGATATATATATATATATATATATATATATATATATATATATATATATATATATATATATGTCTGTACATACACATGCATATACACATACATGCTTTTTTACATTTCCCATACTGATGAATGACCACCACTTACTGTCGCGCATACCCGCTTATGTCTACTTGAAAGTGCTTTAATCACTTTATATCTGACTGCCATTATTCTGGGCATCGTATAAAATTAGCAGCCCCTGCATGGCTTGGACCCGGGAACAGAAACACCATAGTCACTGGTTTTACCACTAAACCATCCGTGATGCATTCTGTATGGATGGTAATTAGGATATTAGGATTGTGTTCTGCAGTATGGCCTGTCAGGGTGTATTGGGGATGTGATTGTATGTTATTTGGTTTCCTTTCTGATTCACCCACTGCTCCCTCATACACCTCCAGTTCACCTATTGTACATCCGACCCAGTCTCCCCTTGGCAAATTATTACATTGCCGGTCACCCCCCCTGAAATTCCATAAACACACCATCCATCACTTCTCTGGTTGCTGGCCCATGGCAAAGACAGCAGTACACATTGCATACTCTACATATCTCTGGTACCAATATGGTTGTGAGGACAACCCTAGCATATTTGATCTTCCACATGCTGTACTTCAGGCACATAGGTACACGCAAATCTTTATCTTTCATGACATGGTAGGTAGACCCGGGTAATACCCATTCATCTTTGGGCCATCCAGACAAGGATGACTCGGACCACGAATGGGCTGATATTGAGCGCATGCTCTGACCATTGGTAGGGTTGCCACCTTTTCAGATGGCCAAAGTGGGACATTTTCGGGACACACATCAGATTTTACAGGCCGACACATACCCATGGTCAGTACAAAGGCTAGAACTTTACTTTTTTGCCTAAATAAAAGCTTATTCTTGTAGCAGTCTAGTTGTTTATTCTGTTTCTTGTAACATTTAGATATTGTAGATACAGAAATAACTATTTTATGCAACTATTACATAAAATATGGGACATAATTATGTCCTACAATCTCTGGACATTTGCCATTTTTAATATTTTTTTGTCAGGACACAACTGCCCAAAGAGGGACTGTCCCTCGAAAAGTGGGACAGGTGGTAACCCTAACCATTGGGCTAGGCTTAGGAAAGGGCAGCGGCGCAAAAACACGCTGCGTTTCACTTCCACTTGGTATAACAATCAACACTAGAATGAAATACGGACACGGGGTTTTAAATGTCATTGTTTGAGGGACGGAGGCTCAAAATTCAGCTACGTGCTTTTGTGTTTACTTTTTATTTTGGTGAACTCTCTTGTATGCTTTGTATACATTTCAGTATCCACGGACCCTGACAGGAGTGATTACTATTAGAGGCAGGCTGTATTAGTCAGCATTTTAGGTTGTGTGACTGTAGCCGACATGTTAACGCCTTTGTGCAGCGTAAAAACACACCCCCTGCACTCACACACGTTTCCTGTGCACGTGGACATTGCGGCAGTGTGCATTCATTAATATGCATATGGTGCTGCTGCGCCATCTCTACACCTTATGGTCGGCTCAAGGCTATCGCTGTCCTTGTGCCGAGCTTCATGAATCCCGAGGTATGTACTTTATTCATTTTGATATGCTGTTTAGATTCTATATACATAGCTTTTTAATTTATGATGCTTTTGCTAAAAAGCAAAAAAATAGAAAACTTTGGTAAGGGATAATAGCAAGTAATTTCCTTTATCACTGGGTCCTTCTGCCTCTCTGAAGGACTGTTTGACAGAGATAAGCAATTTATATTATGTGGGCTTTTTAGAGGTAAGGTATCCGGTGCTTTGCTCTAGGCTTGCAACTGTAATTTGTTTAAATATGTAGAACTTCTATATGTTTTATTTCAAGAAGAATATAAGGGGATTTGTTTTGAAGCCCTAGAAATTATTAGAGGCTTACTTCTTTCTGTAGAAGTTGTTTTCTTTGTTAAACTCCAGTGTGGCTTCTTTTTTTAACAAAACTTTTATAATATTTTATTTTGTTTATATTCATTTTAGTGGGATGTAGATGGAGGTGTAGTGTGTTATTTTGATAAAGCTGTTTGTATTAATTAGTTTCCATAAGTAAAAGGTTCTCCGGTACTTATGTATTATCGGGTTCCCTTCAGTAGCTCAAAATACTGAAATCTCGAATTTCAGTATTTCGAGCCCAAGAAGCCAAATCCACAGAACAGCGAAAGTTCAGATGCACAAAATTCAAAACCTCGAATACCGGAGGTTTTGAATTTCATGCTTCTAAACTTCCGCTGCGGTCATGTCTTCAGGTAAGTATGTGTCTGTGTTAAGGGGTTTGAGTAGGGGCTGTGGTGTGTGTTAGTGTGTTTTGTTACTACGATGTGTGTGCAAGGAGAATGTAGCTTGTGTGGTGGTGTTTTGTGTGTGTTTGTATGTAGTGCAACCTTAAAGTGTGAATATTTAAGTAAGGGGGGTGCAGCTGTAGTAGACAGATTGTGTGTGTTTGTGTGAAGAATGGTGTGTGTCTGTGTGTGTGTGTGTGTGTGTGTGTGTGTGTGCGTGTGTGTGTGCGTGTGTGTGTGTGTGTGTGTGTGTGTGTGTGTGTGTGTGTGTAGTAGTAGTACCGCGAAATTCAAAACCTCCATTATTCGAGGTTTTGAATTTTGTGGTTTTCAGGTTTTGTTGTTGTATGGATTCAGCCTCCTGGGCTCAAGATACTGAAATTCACGATTTCAGTATTTTGAGTTTCTGAAGTGAATCTGTACTATCGCAGCCACGCTTTCGCCAGCCCATTATTTGTACTATTGACTCTTTCCATGCTGCACAGCATACGCAGCCTAATGGGGGAATAATCTTAAAAACAAAAACCCTCATAGACCCTCCTTTAATATCATGTTCAGTAATAAAACTATAATTTCTCCCATAGCACACACAAAACTTCTTGGTGTTTGTATTGACAATAATTTGAGATTTGACACCAATATAGCCCACACTACTAAGAAGGTACATAAAAATCTGGGTAACCTCTACAGAAATAGTTTACTAAATTCACAAAAATCACATTATCACATACCCATCTCATCTCTTCCCTGCTCTACACCTCTCTTATCCTTGCAAATCTCAGAAAGATTGATTTAACTAAATTAGAATCCTGCTACAATAAAATTGCCAAGTTTGCATAAGACTCCCCATACAAAACACACCACTGTACAGCTTTAAAGCAACTTAACTGGATAGAGTTTCCTAATCTCTTGCAGTATAATCAACTTATGCTAGCTCATAAAATACTGCATCATCCTCAGAAATCTCCCTCACTTCAAAACCTAATTCAGCCTTACTCTTATAAAAGAACCATCCACTCTAACAATAAATTCCTTCTAGAAGTTACTAAACCCAACAACACAGCAGGTGAATCTCTCTTTTCTAATTTTGTCTCTAAAAAATGAAACTCCTTACCACCACATATAACCTCCATACCATCTATTTCCTTGTTTAAAAAAATCACTAAGAACTCACTTTAAAGCTACTTGGCTCTGCTCTTGTACTGGTCCAGGATAGTCCTACCATCATAGGTTCATAGGTTCATACGAGGTTCATATATCATCTTCCCTATCCTACTCTATGATAGATAATAGATCATGTCTTATTAAGGTAAAAGTATGACTCTTATATATCATTACTTGTCTTTTCAAACTCACTTGTATAGCTATATGTATCATTATTGCATATTTGCACCTACTTACATATTATTGATTCTTCCAAAATGTTCATAACCATTGTATATTCTCACGTGTATTTGATTGTTAATACTTTTATTATATATAACTACGTACATTATCTTTTTACATTATTGTTTCTGTGTGGAACATATCTCCTCAGGCCGCCACTGAAAATGGACATGTGTCCAATGAACTTTCCCAGTTAACAAACATAAAATAATCTGTTTATGCTGATAAGCACTGGGTTGGAAGGGTTAGACTTTCCTGTAGCCTTCTTTCTTCCCCAATTAAGGTAAAAACAGCATGCTTTCTACTATTCAACTGACGAGCGTAGTGTGCTCTGCACCTCCAAACAGTGCATTTCTCAATAAACTAAGTGAAACAAACGTGCTACAAAAGAGAATTGGAAAACGGGCTCTCTGCATTGTAAATTGAGAAGCAGGCCGGGAACTGTGTAGTTTTTAACAGTAGGGCCTAGGAACAGAGTATTGGGCATATAAAAAGAAGCTAAAAAGTGTGCTTGCAACTCATTTAACAGTAGGGCTTAGGAACAGAGTATTGGGCATATAAAAAGAAACAAAAAAGGGTGCTTGTAACTCATACATGCACATGCTCCCTCTAGGCATCTGCTTTACTGGTTTAGCCCCACTCCGCTAGCTTCACTTGCTCCATGCCCCACCCTGCCCCCATATACCACCCGCCCCCGGAAGTACTATGTTTATAGTACCACTGGCATGCCCCCTTAATTAGCTAACCAACTACATATGCTCCTAGAACCCAGCAAACCCCTAGCACAATAATACACGCTATATCCACCCCACTATCCATATTAACCCACCCATAGCTATTCTATTCTCTATAATCTTTTATCCAGCACATACACTCAATACAGACCCTACCCTAGTAATTTACTATGACTACAGCTAAAACACTAATGCTGCTACTCTTAGTAACCTTGCTATTCATTCCTTACCACCTAAGCTCCTATGAATATGTACAGCATCTTGAAATCCAATACCCAAACTCTCAGACACCAACCCAGCATTTAATACGTTTATCCACCACATAACCATCCCCTCTCCTAATTCCTCGCCCCAAATTACCCTCACCCCACTAAATACTGCCACATTAGCTTAAAAACCAAAAGCTATGAAAAAAATCATAAACAAATTTTTAAGACTCATAAGCAACTTAAAAATTAGTCTTATGAAAAATAGAGACATCCACCCCAACCCTGGCCCATCCACAACAATAGACCCAAGCAAACCATCTAACAACCCAACGTGTACTACCCAGACTGATAGACTTCCAAACTCATTTCTGGTCTGTCATCTCAACATCAGAAGCCTAAACAACAAGATCCATAGCCTACATGGATTATTAGCTGTTCACTCCCCTGATATCCTCTGCCTCACAGAAACCTGGCTAAAACCAATAACCAAAGATAATGAAATAATCCCCCCACAGTACAACATCCTTAGACTGGACCAGATCTCCAGGGAAGGTGGTGGGGTAGCTGTACTACACAAGTCTACCCTAACTATAACAACTGACACCCAACAGCCACCCCAGTTTGGTAATGCAGATATTCTTATCACCAAACTAACAATAAACAAAAATAAATGCAGATACATTGTCTACATTTATATTCCACCTGGCAAGAATGATAATACTCTAGAAAATATCTTACACTGGCTAGCTTCTAACTATCCCCAGAAAACCATCGTCTTGGGAGACTTTAACATTGATTGGAATGCTTCTTCCTCTGAAACTCCCTCCACCCATTTAAACCTCCACTGGTTTACTCAGATCATTGCCACCCCTACCAGATTTAACACAAATAGAGTCAAAGATAGTATCCTTGATTTGATACTTATTAACAGCCACCCCCAAAAGTACAAGTTGGGTACATTACCCGATGATCTAAGTGATCATTGCCTTACCTACATTATTAGGCTCAAAGCCGACATTCCTAACCAGCCCACCTACAAACCTATAAGAAACATCAGGAACTTTAACCATGACAACTTCCAAAATGAATTCAAAGCATGTAATTGTAATGTCTTGAAATGACTCCCATTACAAGAAGTAGTTGAGTACTTCAGTACCAGATTTCTGGCTATCCTTAACCACCATGCTTCCACCCGTACCATCCGTGTAAAAGCCACAGTTGCACCGTGGCTATCTAAAGAAACAAAAAACAAATTTAAACTAAGAAACAACACCTGGGCCAGGTGGCATGTTACCAAAACCCCTATGGACCAAGTAAGATACTGGCAGCTAAGGAACCAGACCAAAAATCTGTCATTCTAGAAAAAAAAAATCACTACACCCTCCTACAACAACAATATCAGCTAAAACCTCAAATGTCCTGGGCTGGTATTAACAATCTTCTCCAACCAGGCTGTTCCACCACTCCTACCCCATCAGCTGCCCTTGAGAAATCTACTGTAGAAATTGAAAACAGCTTCAACTCCTTCTTTACTGAAACTATTCAGTCTCTAGCTACCCATCTCACTCCATCAGACACCAACACCAGCTCTGGCACATCTAGCCCTGATCCACCCAGCATCCAACCCACCTTTACCTTTCAAACCATACCTACCAACCTGATCCGGACCCTACTCAAAAAGCTAAAACCTATTACACTAGCTGCCAACCACCTCCAAGCTGAATATCTTCAAAAAGCAGCTGATGCCATAGCACTTCCCATTTCTATTCTGATCAACAGATCCATCTCAGAAAGATCCATCCCAGCAATATGGAAAATATCACGTTATACTTCTCCATAAAGGAGGACATTCCCCAGAATTATCTAACTTTAGACCTATAGCCATTCTTTTACTACTAGATAAAATCATGGAAAGATGCATACACAAACAAATCATGCACTTTCTTATTCAATACGGAAAGCTTGCCAACTATCAGCACTGCTTTAGGCCATTCCACAGTACCACCACGGCTCTTCTATCTTTCTCTAATGTCATCAATCTTCATTATAACAACAACAAACTGTCTTCAGCACTCTTCCTAGATCTCTCAAAAGTGTTCGATATGGTCAACCATCAGCTACTGCTCAATACCCTACAAACCATTGGTTTAGACCAACACACAATATAATGGTTTCACTCCTACCTAAACAGTAGACAACAGGCTGTCTTATGGCAGAGCAAGCTGTCATCCCAGCTTCCTCTAACCCTAGGTGTCCCACAAGGGTCCATACTAGGTCCCCTTCTTTTCTCTATCTTTGTCACTGATCTGCACACCACCATCCCAGGAGACACCTGCATCCAATATGCAGATGACTCAATGCTAATATGCTCCGCCTCCTCTCCTACACAACTTCTAACCCTCACCCAGACCACTTTCAGCATGGTATAAACATGGCTAGCTAATTGCCGCTTGCTTCTAAATCCTAACAAAACCAAGCTACTACTTTTCTCCTTTAACCGTAGAATTTCTCCTCCTTCCATCAACATCAAATCTAGTAATGATACCATTATCTCCCCTGATGACCATACAAAGCTTTTAGACATAATAATAGACAACAACCTTAAATTTGCTAAACATTTCAATCACATTATTAAGTCCATCAACAAAAAACTTGGCTCCCTGTACAGAGCCAAACCTTTCCTCCCCCTCCCCCTAGCTAGGATAGCTATTGCAAGATTACACCTAATCTCTACCATTATGTATGCCTCCCCTGTACTGACCAACCTATCCAAAACTGATCTCAACAAATTATCAGGATGTTACAATCATATAGCCAGATTCACTACTGGCATGGCTTTTAGGACCCACCATTGACAGAACCTCAAAGCACTGGGATGGCTAGAGAATCATACCCTTCTACAGTTCAACCAGCTTATAGTAGCACATTAAATACTCCATCAACCTGACAATACCCCTGCCCTCAAAAATATTCTCACCTCTCATAGTGCCCCCAGGCCATTATGCTCAGCTGATAAACTAATGATACTGACCCAAAAATCCAACAACTCTGCAGGCGACGCTATATTTGCCAACTCAACCGGTAAAATTTGGAATCTACTCCCTACTACCGTTACCAAGAAAACCTCACTACCCCTATTTAAAAGAGAACTCAAAAAATACCTCACATCTCATTGGCTGTGCTCTTGTTCTAAACCTGATTAACAACTTCACTAATAAATGTTTTGCTACCCAACCTGCTGTTTAGCCAAGTATCTATGCCTCATAGCATTTGAATGTCTAAGCATTGTGAATTACGAGATCTGATTGTATTCTATGTTCACATTTTCTGATACATCTCTGCCAATAAGATGTAAGTCTGCATATTGTATATATTGATATCTACCTGTATTCTTTGTCTATATTTTTCTAAACATGTCTGCCTGAGTCTATCACTCAATGATGTATGTACTGTCTCTTTTTGGTATGTGGAGCTTTTCTCCCCAGGCCTACGCTGAAAATGGACATATATCCAGTCGGACTATCCCAGTCAACAAATGTAAAATAAATAAATAAAAATAAATAATAAATATTAAAGATTCCAGATTTATGCAGCAATAGCCAACCTGAAGTAGATTCTCAATGGCAAGTGTTACATATTGTATTGTGCTGTGTAGAGTTATAGCACATTAATTTGGTGCCCAGGCCGACATTTTGGGACACGTTTCTCACCCCAGACCAATGCCAGCCACAACACAGTCCTAATCTAGCCATACCTGCAGTACCCTCAGCCCAATGACAGCCTCAGTCAACTGATAAATCCTTTGTGAATGCCAAAATCAGGAGTTGTCATGTATTGCTACAGATCAGGTTCTGAGGACTGTATTTACAACTTTTAAATGTTATAATAACTGCTTTTGCATAAAAAAAATGGCCTGACAAGAAAGCATGGTTGCAATCTCATTTAAATAAATATTTTACTAGCAAGATTATATCTTACATAGTCCTACTTAGTACTGTTAAATTAACTGCAAAACAAAAAGTACTACTTTCTCAGTAATACAAATAACATGCTGGTGAAAATGCATGGTTGTGAAAACACAAATAATGGGCTGGTGAGAAAGCATGGTTGCAGTAATACATAAGTATCGATTCTCCACTTCCCTGACAGAAAAAAGATGTTTCATTTACCATATGCTTGTGTTATTCAGTTAAAAGTTTTAAAAAAAGTTCACTTTCATCATCCTCGACTTCCCACTGAGATCGTGAGCATATCTGAGTCTGTTGGCTTCATTCCACTGTTTTTCTTTTCTTTTCTTTTTTTTTTTTTTTAAAGGGGGAAGGAAAAAACTTACTGATCTTTTGAATGTGTGACAATCTGCAGTGCAGCTCTGTTCTGTTGTAGCTCTTAGAGTCAAAGGTTATTTATGAGACATAACAGCTTCTTCCCTCTTAAAGGGATAAGGACTCACTTAAGATAGTTCACAAATACTTCTGGGTTAATAGGTCAATTTATGTTTTCAAAGCCACAAGTTACCTACATATATTGAAAGACTCTCAACTGTGGGGATTATCGCTGAATGTCCAAAGTCTTCCCACAAGCTTTCTGGTATGTTTCTTTTTATATTGTGGTTTCCTGGCAGATCATTGGCAGTTCATTGTGAGATGAGTTCAGTAAATGAAGACAGATAAGTGATAGGTGATGTTTAGGTTTTAGACTATGCACCCTTCCGAGGGTTCATGCTAGTGTAGGACTTGTTGTTTTATTGAATTTTAAGTTTGTAAGAGTTATATTTAGGAATTGCTCCTGCTTTTATAGACAAATTACTAAGGGTGAGATTGGTAAGTGATCATGGGCATTTGGCTTTAGACCTTGTTCTTTTTGATGGATTTATGCTCTTGCAAAACTTGCTGCCTTTTAAACTTTTTAAGTTTGTAAGACTAATATTTAAAAACATTCCTGAATTCATTGAGGTTGAAGGTTGAAGTTTGGTAGGTAGTGATAGACATTTGACTTTTGAGCTGTGTACCCTTCAGAGGATTCGTGTTGGTGCAAAACTTGTTAATTCTTTTGGCTTTTTAGGTTCATAAGAGCAATATTTAGAAATAAATAAATATTTAGAAAGTGAATCTTTTTTCATTCAAGGGAAGAGTTCGGTAAGTGAAGGAAAACATTTAGTTTATAGACTTTGTACTCTTTCAAAGGTTTTTGCTATTGCAAAATGTGTGATTCTATAAACATTTTATGCTTAGAAGAGCAATATTTAGAAGGCGCCTCTGTTCTCATTAGAAATTCATTAAGGGATGAAGGTAGTAAGTAATAACTGACATTTGGGTATTGAGCTGTGTGCCCTTTGGACAGTGCATGCTAATGCAAGGATTGTTATTCTGTCAACTTTCTAAGCCTCTAAGAGCAATACTTAGGAAACACCTCTATATACATTGGCAAAACATTGAGAGTTAAAGTTGGTAGGTGATGGCAGGTGTTTGGGTATTACATTTTGTACCCTCCCTTAGGAGGGTTCTTGCTGTTGCAAAACTTACTACTCTATCAATCTTCAATGTGCAATGTCTGAAAAATGCCCTTGTTTTTGATAAGTTTTCCTTCCAATGTTTGTATCCTTGGCCAGACTTCTTCTTCTGGGAGGTTGAATGATATGATCTACAGACTGATTTGAAAGGCACACACACTTAATAATATGGTTTTACATATGCTGTTTAAACCACAATACTTCAGATTTTATTATTATACTGTATATAAAACAATAAGCACCATAATAATTACAGCAGTTTATACACTATTATGTATTTATTCAAGCATACTGTTTTTTTTTGTATACAGTCTCTTGCAATGAGATAATGCAGAATACTTTCAGAGAAAGTAGGCAGTCAAGTTTTTCAGAGCGTGCGCTGCGAATAATAATGAGAAGTTAATAATAAGGCATGTCATTGGCAAGTTGTAGCACATGCTACAATGGCTTACTTAAATATATTATATCTAGATACGTCAAGTAATACACAGACTGACTGCATGCTTTTGTTAGATATGTTCGTCTAAGGGTCTTTTTACTATACATGGGAGGCTTCTTAAACACTATTCATTTTGATTAGGACTTTCTTTATTCTCTTACCGCATACTGATAATCTCAGAGAAATATACATGCAGAAGAGTAAAACTGCATGATGTTTATTCATAAACTTAATAAATTGTTACTTGTGGGTGATGTGAGATGACGTTTAAGTTGACCTAGCTAATGCAGCTACACTAACTCATACCTGCAGGCAGACAATCTCAGATGAATATATAAGCAGATGAGTAAATCTTTATGAAGTCTATTCATAGATTAAGAAAATTGTTACTTACTACTGGTTATAGGGTAAAGTTTGAAAGGGCTTTGCTACTGTACATCTGGGGGCTTAATACAGTGAAACAAAAATGCATTAAGTTTCTGTAATACCTCATATATATATATATATATATATATATATATATATATATATATATATACTGTAAATTTTAATCTTTTAATGGAATTTTTACCATTGTATTGCAAACGTACTTAACTGGTCATTTGGCTCAGAAAGGGAAATGTCTGGAGTGATTGGTGTGCCTAATAGCTATGTTATGACACATCGGTGACTCTTAATTGAAATGTTATCTGGATTTACTAGTGACATCACATTTTATATTACATACAAACTCCTTTTGAAGACAAAGAAGTACTCAAACTGATGGATTATTTTTAATTTCTTCAGTTCATTTTTGACAAATGGAAGACTAACTTTAGATACACATATTTATATGGTACATAATGTGATGGCAGTATTTTAAATATGGATTATTGCTCTCAGTTTATGTTACCAAGGGGTATGTACAAAATTAAAATTTAAGAGTAATAGACTTTTCTGCTTTTATCAGCTAATAGAACATATTTCTCTGACAACTTATATTTTCTAAATAGTAACCCCAAAACTGTCAGTCATTAACTGAAAGTCAGGGTAATTTTTGGGAAACTCAAAGTCAGTACTTAAAATAGAAAATAACTAACAGACATTTCTGTAAATTTAAGTAATAGACAATTCTGATAAGTACTTAATCTTAAAACTATTTTTTTCAAAAAGGATATACTTTTCCTGTTCATCAAAATAATAATTCTGTACCTCCAAAGTTACTATATTTCTAGATGGCATAAATTCTGTTGGTGGATGACTAAAATATGAGACAAATGTGTTTTTGTCAAATAGTCTAAAACAGTTACCAGCAGTCATAAACCCTTCCGTGCCAAGAAACTTTTATGCTCACTGTTGCTCATATGGCTTTTGAGTTGTTAGTTAAATGAGTATGCTAGAAATCACATGTAAAGGTAGACTAAGGAAACATTTAATAACCAGGTGCTTAAATCTTTGTGTTCATGAGACTCTAAACTTGATGCTATATAAATCCTTATTTTTGCAGTTCCCTTTCATCCATATTGATTGTTATACAACTATTGTAAACAATTATAGAGTAAGTGATTTTTAGGTTTGTTGATATATAAATCACTACTATTAACTTCTGATTAAGTTTTTTTCTTAGCTATTTATTTGTTATATTTTAGCCTTATCGAAATGTTTGGAGGAAGAAGACATAAGTCTATATATATTTCTTTCTTTAACAGTTCAGTTAAAATTCGGACAAGTTTGCATATAGCAACGTAAAAGATACAAGAATTCCTAATAATTTTCATAATATACTTTTTCTATAAGTTTCCTTTTTTATATTTCTAGAGTTTATGCTTTTATGTTACAATTATAATTATATGTTATAATTATAATTCATTCATTTATAGGTTCATAGGGAGGTACTAGGCTATCAGCCCAAGGGCCTAAGTAAGCCTAGTCAACAAGGTTCCCTGGCTTATGCCACCCAAGAAAGTTAATTTCCTGTCCCCCTGTCGAGCAGAGCCACAGAAGTGATCCCCGGGGTGTATTTCCTATTTCCCATCCACTCATCAAGATTTTTCTTGAAGAGTGCTAATGAGGAACTTTGCTTGACATAGATGGGTAGCTTGTTTCAGAGTATAGGAAGTCTCTGGGACAGAAATCTATCCCTCTAGCATGTCCTGTTTATTGTGGTGACAACGTTTAGGTCCCAAGAGTGTGTAGCTCGGAGGGATTGGGATTTCTTTAGGTGTAGCATGTCCAACAGCTCTGGGTTTAGCATAGCTTTATATGTTAGGCAGCAATCTCCTCGGAGTAGGTGATATGCTACAGAGTAAAGCTGGAGTTTTTTGATATGGTCAGTGTAAGGCATCTGTTTGAGGCCAGTAATCCTCTTCATGAGGTACTTCTGTGGCCTTTCCATCTGCTGCAGACATCTTGTGAAATACATTCCAAAAGGGGCATTGTACTCTATAATGGGTCTAATGGGTGCCAAGTAGAGGATACAAGAATTCCTAATAATTTTCATAATATACTTTTTCTATAAGTTTCCTTTTTTATATTTCTAGAGTTTATGCTTTTATGTTATAATTATAATTATATGATATAATTATAACTCATTCATTTGTAGGTTCATAGGTTCATAGGGAGGTACTAGGCTATCAGCCCAAGGGCCTAAGTAAGCCTAATCAACAAGGTTCCCTGGCTTATGCCATCCAAGAAAGTTAATTTCCTGTGCCCCTGTAGAGCAGAGCCACAGAAGTGATCCCCGGGGTGTATTTCCTATTTCCCATCCACTCATGAAGATTTTTCTTGAAGAGTGCTAATGATGAACTTTGCTTGACATAGATGGGTAGCTTGTTCCAGAGTATAGGAAGTCTCTGAGACAGAAATCTATCCCTCTAGCATGTCCTGTTTATTGTGGTGACAAGGTTTAGGTCCCTAGAGTGTGTAGCTCAGAGGGATTGGGATTTCTTTAGATGTAGCATGTCCAACAGCTCTGGGTTTAACATAGCTTTATATGTTAGGCAGCAATCTCCTCAGAGTAGGTGATATGCTACAGAGTAAAGCTGGAGTTTTTTGATATGGTCAGTGTAAGGCATCTGTTTGAGGCCAGTAATCCTTTTCATGAGGTACTTCTGTGGCCTTTTCATCTGCTGCAGACATCTTGTGAAATACATTCCAAAAGGGGCATTGTACTCTATAATAGGTCTAATGGGTGCCAAGTAGAGGGGGGCAATGACCTTTTTTTTCCTGGATGAGAACCCTTTTGTGATGAGGTGTGCCACAAAGAAGGATTTTCTGACTATTGTGGTGCTGTGATTATCAAAGGAGAGACTACTGTCCACTTGGGTCCCAAGGTGTCTTATCGCACATTCGGCATTAAGTAGACTGCCGCTTATGGGGTAGTTCATGGGTACAGAGTTTTTACCAAAGGGGATGACAATGCACTTTCTGGCATTGAGCTTGAGGCCATGCCTCTGACACCAGGCATCTGTCTCACTGAGGCCCTTCTGTAGGATATCCACATCATTTGGGGATTCAACTATGGCTCCTAGTTTGCAGTCATCTGCAAACTTCATTAGCCAGAGGCCTTTTGTGTTAGTCTGTACTTCAGAGAAGTAGATACCAAACAGGAGAGCTCCCAGGACTGAACCCTGTGGTACTCTACTTGTCACTGGTTTGAAGTCAGATTTGGAGTCTGCAACTTTTACAGTGTGGGTTCTGTCAGTGACCCGGTTGGCAACCCATCTTGTGACATAAGGATTTTTATCTAGTTTAGTGAGTTTTGCTATAATTCTGGAATGGGGGATGGTGCTGAAAGCCTTGGTGAGGTTAAGATAGGTTGTGTGAACCACCTTTCCCTCATCTATGGCTTTGGTGACTGCCTCAAAGATGTCAATCAGGTTTAGAAGGCATGATCTGCCTTTCACAAACCTGAACTGGGTGGTGTCCAGAGTTTGGAGGTTACCAATGTCTTTGTTTATGAGTTCCATGATGATACATTCCATGGCCTTGCAGATCAGGCTTTGTTCTGGAGTTCTTGTAAAATGCAGCCTGGGATGTTGTCCTGTCCTATGGATGCTGTGTTTTTGGTTTTAGAGAGTGCAGCTTTTACCTGCATAGATGTGATTACAGGGACTTTGCATTCTTCCTGTATAGATATGGGCCCTTTATGGGGTGGGGGGGGGGGGTAAATTTAGCACTGAACCTATCTGCCAGGATGTTGGCAATATCAGTTGGTTCTGTAATTTTCGTGCATCTGTGCTGTAACTCAGAGCAGATCTGGGTGTTGAAATTGAGATTCTTGACATAGCTATAGAATGCTTTGTGATTGCCCTTAGAATCAGTAGTGATTTTGTTTTCATAGCTAGCTTTGGAGGATCTTATAAGGGATCCCAGCTTCTTACTGAGGCTGACCAGGGAGCTCCTCCACTCATGCGATTTTGCTCCCTTTTGCAACAGTTTCTTCCTTCTGTTGTAGAGTTTGTTTATGGCAGGGGACCATCAGATTGGCTTCCTTTTTTTTGGAGGATAGCATCTTGGTTCTTTTTGTGATAGCACGATCCATGCACTTGTGTAAGTCTTATAGAGTGCATTTGTGTAGGATTCAGCAGTCATAACTGCATTGTCCATCTGCATGGGTGTCATGAAGTCCACCACTTCTGTCTTAAGAATCATGAAGTTGGCTTTAGAGAAATGTTTTACCATGGTTTTCTTAATGGTGTGTAAGGGTAGAATGTGGATATCTAGAGTTATTAGCTTATAGTCGGATCTGACCAACAAGGAGTTGACTTCAGGAGTGAAACACCGGTCACTCATGTTGGTAAAGACTAGGTCTAGGATATCATTGCCCCTGGTGGGGGTGTGGATAAGTTGATCCAGGGCATTGGAATTTATGAATTCCAGAAGCATTGAGTGAAGGAGTTGGTACATGAGTAGTTTTCCCTGTTAATGGTGGGGTGGTTGAAACCGCCCATTATTAGGGTGTTTGGTTGAACCCTAATATTTTCCAGTATATCAAGAAAGGAAGAGTGGGAATCCTGGATCATGGTGGGGATTGTAGCAAGCTAAAATTTGGATTGCAGTTTTGCCCAGAGTTAGTTGCACTTGGATAACCTTGGATGCATTATGCTCCACAACTAGCCTGGAGGTGTGGACATCCTTAATGAATATGAACACACCTCCTTCTTTGGTGTTCTGATTCAGGTTAGATGGCTGAAAAGTGTGGTATGAGTTATAGCCTGGTAATGCAGGGGTGCTCTCTAGAGCCTTGAACCAGGTCTCAGTCACTGCACAGATATCGATGTTCTCCATTTTAAGGACTGTCTCAAGTGAGTGCATTTTGAAATTTAGACTTCTAGGATTGAGTAGTATTACCCTCAGTTTTTGCTTGCCTGTTCCTGTTACAGTGGTGAATTTATCATTTGAACCTTGCCTAAAAAAGGCACTACAGGGGTGGCAAGAGCCTTAGCCAGTACCAGAATCCCAGGGGCAACAAGTGCAGGCAATCTCTGGCAAAGCATTGTGGTCTGTCGACCATGTTGTCCCAGGGAGATAGATACTGGATCCCCTTAAAATGACACCAGAAGCTTAGCCAATTGTTGAAGTCAATCATTTTGTCCTTGTACTGCGGTATCATTCTGGGCGATGGCAGGATGCTACTCAGGGCTAGAGTCATACCTGCCTAGGCTACAAAATCGGAGATCTCTTCCATGTCTCTTTTCATGTAGTCCAGGGAGGTATGTCTCAGATCATTCACACCAACATGGACAATGACAAAGTCATATTTGTACTTGTTGTGGGGTGCCCTGAGTGGGTGGGTTATGCGGTGGATCCTGGCACCCGACAGGCAGCTGTCAGTAACCTTCTCCTTGTCTATCCTGGTGAGTGGGACGTCAGTGTGCCTGACTATAGAGTCACCTATGACTAGTGTGTTGGGTAATTTGGTTTGCCTTATGGGCTGTGGTTTATTGGCACACTGAGTCTGTTGGCTATGTGTCATTTGGGTTGTGTTCGGGGTGGAGGTTGCTTGGGTTTCTGCTTTGGAGGTCTCTGTTGCTTGAGAAGATTATTATTGAGAACCTCTGTGAATGTTTTTGTGTTTCTATGTGTGGATTTTGTTGGTGTAGGTTTAGTGGGACTATGTGATGAGTGTGGTGTGGTGCAAGTGTTTACCTTCTCCTCTTGACTTTCAAGTTCAGCCTTGGTTAGAGAGAGCTTTACCTCCAGTTTGGCTAGATAAGTGCATCTCTCACAGGTTGTGGTGTCAGGTGGTAGGAGGAGAGGGTTGTCTGTGTACATGAGCTAATTGCTACATTGCCTCAAGATGCCCAGATTCATCAGATAAGACAGGAGAGAACACTGGGAGCTGACCCTTTGACATGCCTGCATAAAAAACTACTTTCCTCTAGACTACTGAGGAAAGTGAGTATAAGAGCTGTTTTTCTCTAAGCAAGTGAGGAAAGTAAGTACAAAAACTGTTTTCTCTAGGTAAAGAAGAAGGTTGAGTGCTGTAGTAATTTGTAGCTTATTTAGTGCTAACAACAATTTCTGAACAAGTGCTGAGCACAAATAAGCAAATTCAAGAGTTAAAACTAAGAATCTGTACCTGGATCGTGTGGTAGATAGGCTACCTAGTGCCACCACTCCCACTGATAAGCTAGAATGTTTCCCTCCAACACAGAAAGGCTTTGGGGGGCTCAGAAGCTTACAGTCCTGGATACAGCAAATCTCTATCTGGACGAGACTAGCTACAGGAAAGGTGGGAAATGCGTGCAACATGGGCTTTTAAACCAGAAGGTTGAAAGAGATGGAAAAACTGCCAAATGGCCAATAAACTAGAATTTCTGGGCCAGAAACCACTCTTGTGGTAGATAGGCTATCTAGTGCTTACCACTTCCACTGATAAGCTAGAAGGCTTCCCTCCAACAAAGAAAGGCTTGGGGGTTCAGAAGCTTACAAACAGTCCTGGATACAGTAAATCTTTATCTGGACAAGACTAGTTACAGGAAAGATGGGGAAACAAGCACAAACATGGGTTTTTAAACCAGTAAGTTGAAAGAGATGGAAAAACTGCCAAACGGCCAATAAACTACATTTTCTGGGCCAGAAACCACTCTTGTGGTAGATAGGATACCTAGTGCTTACCACTCCCACTGATAAGCTAGAAGGCTTCAGTCCAAAACAGAAAGGCTTGAGAGGCTCAGAAGCTTACAAACAGTCCTGGTTACAGCAAATCTGTATCTGGACTAGACTAGTTACAGGAAAGGCAGGAAACAAGCTTCTTAGTATAGACTTAATATTTTAAATAGTTAGAGCAGGGACCTGCTAATGTGACCGAGTTAGAAGATACACTTGAATGGTATATCCATTGAAGTGTGAGCTCTTATACCTCATGGTGGGTTTAATTTATTTATACTGTTCTTAATGATTGTTCACTTTAGTAGGTATTTATGGGTGTCCAAAATTTATATTTTAGCTTATCATCAATAGGATATAAATTTCATTTCTTATTTAAGATATTTATTACTTCAATTTCTAATATAGTGTTAGACACCTATGTTGAAATTTACAGTTAAACACAATATATGTAGTAAATGTATCTCCATTAATGTTAATGGCTTAAATAATAGTTGTAAAGGTCCTTTAAATATTTAAAATTATTTAACACACAAATTATTTTCCTTCTTCAAGAAACACATTTATTAGAAGATATAGACAAACTCAATTTAAACAAATATTCTGTTTTAATAAGCTCACATCATAAACAAACAAAAAAGAGGGATAGCAATTTAGTGGAGAAACTCTGCTTTAAAGCCTAAAATTATAAACACGTATCATAATAATTATGGTATGTTATGTTTAGTATCTCTGAATACAAATGATAAACTATACACATTAATTAACTTGTATTTGGATCCCTGGATTAGGTATTAAAATGGTCAAGCAACATTTGGAAGGTATACAATATTCCAAGGAGAACATAATACATTGCAGGAGATTTCAATTTTATTTTACCAGAAGAAGATACTAATAAAGTGAATACACATATAAAAACTGCCACATCAAAAGCATTGTTAGACTTTAATTCTTTTAATATTATAGATGTAAATGATTTTGCTGACCCCAACTCACTATTTTTTACTCATTATTCATACCATCATAAGAATCAATCAAGAACAGATAGGGTATATATTTCCAGAAACATTTCCTCTAAACGTGATAGAGTTAAGGTAGTTGGGTGCCGTCATCTGATCATAATGCAACTACATTCGATTTAATAATGAATCCTAAACAATGTGTAAACATAACAATAATTTCAGCTTCTATAAAAAATTAAAAGGCCCTAAGGAATTTTATACCAAAGAAATTCAAACATTTTTGAAGATAAATTATACAGATGATATGTCAGAAATATTTGTATGGGATTCATTGAATAGTTTTATGTATGGTAAAATTTTAGTTTGGTTTATAAATAAGAAAAAAAAATGGAAAAGAATTTGAAGAGTCACAAATACAATTAGATAATATTAATCTCCCATTACAAAAGGGAAATAATTTACAAAAGGAATATGATGAAATAAATACAAATTATTTACAGATACTACACCATAAAAGTATGATTAATTTACAAAACAATTAAACTAATTTCTTATTACATGAACCCTGTTAATCAAAGATGAATAGCAGATAGAACAAAGAAGATTATATACTCTAACCAGATTAAGGAATTATATTCCACGGGTACTAAGAAAATAGTCTATGATATAGAAGGTATTTTAGAATCTTTTAGAAAACACTTTACCTTAATCAATACTAATATCATAGAAAACGAACCTCAAATGGTATTAAAATCCCTCTTTAAAAATACATCAAAAATAGACTAACAGAACAACATATTAAGCTAATAGATACATCAATTACAATATCTGATATTAAATCACAAATTAACAAATTAAAAATGAAGAAGGCTCCAGGAATTGATAATATAATTCCAGAAATATACAATCTACTACCCAGGGAAGCCTTAAACTTATTTTTAAAAGTATATAATTTATTTAAACAAAATAATAATATCCCCCATTCTTGGAAATATATAATAATCCATCTAATTTTAAACCCAGAAAAAGACCCAGAGGAATAATCCTCAAATAGACATTCATTATAAAATGTTTATGGCCATAAATGCTAATTGAATCAAACATTTGATCCCAATATTAATAGATAATGATCAAACTTGATTTATAAAATATAGAAATACATATGATAATATTGAAAGACTCATCACTTTAATTCATCATCATCATCATCATCATCATCATCATCATCATAATCTTTCAGCTGTTCCTGTTAGGGGTCACCACAGTGGATCATCTGTTTCCATTTCTTCCTGTCCTCTGCATCTTGCTCTGTCACACCAACCACCTGCATGCCCTCTCTCACCACATCCATAAACCTTATCTTAGGCCTTCCTCTTTTTCTGTTACCTGGTAGCTTCATCCTTAGCATCTTTTTCCCAATATACTCAGCATCTCTCCTCAGCACATGTCCAAACCAATGTAATCTTGCCTCTCTGGCTTTGTCTCCAAACCTTCCAACCTGAGCTGACCCTCTAATATACTTATTCCTAATCCTGTCCCCCCTCGTCACACCCAGTGCAAATCTTAACATCTTTAACTCTGCCACATCCAGCTCTAACTCCTGCTTTTTTGTCAATGCCACTGTCTCCAACCCATATAACATAGCTGGTCTCACTACCCTCTTGTAGACCTTCCCTTTCACTCTTACTGGTATTCGTCTATCACAAATCACCCCTGGCACTCTTCTCCAACCACTCCATCCTGCGTGTACGCTTTTCGTCACCTCTCTTCCACACTCACCATTACTCTGAACTATTGATCCCAAGTATTTAAACTCATCCACCTTCTCCACCTCTACTCCTTGCATCCTCACCATTCCTCTATACTCCCTCTCATTCATACACATATATTCTGTCTTAGTCCTGCTGACCTTCATTCCTCTTCTCTTTAAAGCATATCTCCATCTCTCCAGGGTCTCCTCCACCTGTTCCCTACTCTCACTACAGATCACAATGTCATCTGCAAACATCATAGTCCACGGAGACTTCTGTCTGATCTCATCTGTCAACTTGTCCATCACCATTGCAAATAAGAAAGGGCTCAGAGCTGGTCCTTGATGTAATTCCACCTCCAGCTTAAATGCATCCATCACTCCTACTGCAGACCTCACCATTGTCACACTACCCTCGTACATATCCTGTACCATTCTTACATACTTCTCTGACACTCCCGACTTCCTCATACTATACCACAACCTCTCCAGGCACCCTGTCACATGCTTTCTCTAAATCTACAAGAACACAATGGAACTCCTTCTGACCTTCTCTGTACTTCTCCATCAGCACTCTCAGAGCAAACATCACATCTGTAGTGCTCTTTCCCTGCATGAAACCATACTGCTGATCACTAATCATGTCCCTTCTTAACCTAGCTTCCACTACTCTTTCCCATAACTTCATGCTGTGACTGATCAATTTAATCCCTCTGTAGTTACTACAGCTCTGCATATCACCCTTATTCTTAAAAATTGGTACCAAAACACTTTTTCTCCATTCCTGAGGCATCCTCTCACTTTCCAAAATTTCATTAAACAATCTGGTTAAAATCTCCACTGCCATTTAACCTAAACACCTCCATGCTTCCACAGGTATGTCATCTGGACCAACAGCCTTTCCATTCTTCATCCTCTTCATAGCTATCCTTATTTCCTCCTTTCTAATCCATTGCACTTCATGATTCACTATCCCCACATCATCACTTTAATTGATTATGTTAATTGTAAAGGAAATAAAATGACTATAGTAAGTTTAGATATAAACAGTGCATTTGATTTAGTGTCCTGGGACTATTTGTTTCAAGCTCTAATAGAATATGGATTTTGTAAAGGAAAAACTGGAGCTCAGTCAAAGTCAATAAAAAAAGTAAGCGTTTTTGTATAAAACAAACTCAATTCTTCAGACCATGTAAAAAGTTACACAAACCACTTGCATATATATAAAAATTTCAAAAATACATTAACCAATGAAAAGAATGTTCCAATCTTAAAAAAAAACACAGCCCACTGGAGCAAGGAACTGGCCAGTAGAGTTGTGCTGTATCACCATGTCCCTTTAAAAGCTTGAATATTAAAACAGTGACATGGAAAACTTATCAATACCAATAAGGTACACACCTCTTTGACATTTAAATATTAATGTTTAAGGGGCCAGGACTTAAGTACCACCTTCAAAGACACATATTCATTCAGTCCTGGAAATACATTTCCTTTCAAAAGAAACATCCATTTAATTTCTTTCTTTTTAGTGATATTCTTGAAGTCCCCAACCTAAAATTTTCAGACACTAATTCTGATATAGGACACTTAAAATTGTGCCTGCTCTCATTCTCTATAACATGTTGAGCTAATACACTCATACTCTTATCCCCCATGTGTTCTATAATCCTTTCTTTATACATTCTATTGGTCTTCCCGATGTAGAAAACTTCACATGTTGTGCATTTAGCATAATATATTAAATTCTTGGTCTTATAATCAGCATAAAAATTTAAACTAATTTCTTGCTTAGTTTGTAGTGTACCAGAGGGGTACAACTCCAAATATCTTGACAAGCTTTACATAGTCTACACGAAAATGTCCCACATCTATCTGATACCTCAATTTCCAGGTCCAAATGAGCATGTGTCTTTGAAGCCGGTTCTTAAATCCCAGCCCCTTAAACATGAATATTTAAATGTCAGAGAGGTAGGTACCTTTGTCATGATACTATTGTTTCTGATAAGTTTTCCATATTACTGTTTTAATAGTCATGTTTTTTAAAGGGGTGTGGTGATACAGCACATTTTTACTGGCCAGCTCCTTGCTCCAATGGGCTGTGTTTTTAGATTGGAACATTGTTTTCACTGGTGAATGTCTTTCTGAATTTTTTATATATATGTGAGTGGTTTGTGTAACTTTTTATGTGGTCTGAAGAAGCAGGTTTATTTTACACAAAAGTCCTTACCTTTTTTACTGACGTTTATTTAAGTTTTAAGCCATGTCTGTAGCTCCAATTTTTCTTTTACATTTTACTGTTCGGTGGTGTTCCAGACTTTATCTGACTACTTGACTTTATTTGTTTGGAGAATATGGATATTCTCAGGAATTTACTCAACTAAACACCTATATGAAAATTCATTAGCTTATATTAACATTGAGTCAAGTACTTCTACTTCAATTAGAATTTTAAAGCTACAAAACAGGGTCACCCTTTATCACCTCTGCTATTTGCTTTAGTCATCAAGCCTTTTGCTAACTGTATTAGGAGAAACTCAAACATTAAAAGAATTCACTTCTTTGCCACTTTAACATCAAAGATTCAATTATTTGCAGATGACATTTAATTAACTTTAAGTGATCATAATAATTCTTTGTAAGCATTAATGGATGTTATAATATATTTTCAGAAAATATCTGGATTTAAATTTAATGAAAATAAAATGAAGATTTTATTTATAAATTCTAATAAGAAATAAATAAACAGTTTTCTAGCTATATAGCTACAGGTAGACTTAATTATTTTGGGGATCACTTTAACCAGTTATGTAGATGAAATTATAAATGTTAATTTAGTAATATTCTAAATAAAATCAAACTTCTTGTTGAGAAATGGAACAAGCTCATTTTTCACAGTGGAGGATAGATAGTCTTAATAAAAATTATTATTTTCCAAAAAATATATTATATCCAAGCTAACAAGAATTGTGTTAGATAACCATTTAAAAGATTAGGAAACAAAAAGAATCAACCTTCCAGATCTGAACATATACATTTTATCATCTATTCTTAAAACAATATATTTATGGTTAAATTCCTCATATTCAGAAAATTAGAAACAAATTCAAGAACAAATATGCTTACAATCAAATCTCCTATGTCTCAATATACAAACATTCTGACTAATAGATTATACTGGATGGTGAAAGCTTTAACTTTAGGCAACATAAATAAATATATCCCCTCTAAACTGATAAGTCAGACTTTATCTTCTTTTAAAACCTTTACAAATAAAAATCAAAATATTAGAGATTAGACTTTATATTATTTACAATTGCTTATACACCAAATGTATTGGACACCTTTAATACTAACATGATTTTGCTCAGAGAGAAAAAAATGTATTTTTGGCATCAATTCATGGAATCTGGAAAAACTCAATATAAAACAAATTATGAGTAAATTTAATATTGAAAATGAATTGTGGTTGGCAGTGCATAAAATAGGAAAGCATGTTATAACTAGAATCGATTTGATGTATATACCAGAGAGATCATTCCTATAAGCTTATTGAACATTTGATCATTATAAATAGTCAGATAGTTCAGGGGAAAGTCTACTTTTCTAAATTGTATAAATTCATTAAAACACAAAATCCTATTTTAAAGGAGGTTATTGGAATTATTATAAAAACATTAATAATCACCCTCCCTTGGATGAAGACAAAAAAATGTATTTAAGTTCCTCAGTCAAATGTCTTTGTCATTACAATGGAAATTGTTTTCATGGAAGTATATTCATTAAATTTATTTTACTACACATAAAATGGAATTAATAACCAGTCAAGAAATAAAATGGAGATGCAAACAGAAGGTGATTGCTAATTGGCAGCACATCTTTTATGAACATATTCTACTCAAATCTTTCTCTGGGAAATTAACTTTTTTTTTGCAAACTATCTTTAATGATAATTTTCAGTTGACCAAATCTTTATTTTTATTTATGCACTTGAATTTTTTTGGCTATTGTTCATAAAACTATTACTACTCACTGGAAAAGAGAGTTCTCTCCTACTTTAACAGAATTCAAGAACATCACTTTTAATGTATTGAGAATGGAACTGGCTACAGTCAAGATAAGAACTGAAAAAATTACTTCCTACTACAATGCATGGATAGAGGTTATGGAGATTCATGGAAAAAATGACTGTAATAACATTTGATTCATATCTTTAAATTGTAATTCTAAGATAATTATTTTCTGCACAGCCTTGTAAATAGTTGTGTTTTTGCTGTTGTTGTTTCAAATGTTTCAGCTATTTATTTTGAATATTGGGTTGATTTAATATTCTTGACTCTGTTTCTTTTTAATAAAATGTAATAAGTATCTTTATATAAAATATATTTTTTTCAATAAAAATAATTTGAGGAAAAAATATAGCACAAAGACTGATAGACATTTGTTAAATAAAGCAATACTGTTTCACAATGAAAACAGCCTTAGTATTCAAACCTCTCTGCTCTTGAAACTCACATTTATTGAAACAGCATTGAAACCCACATTCAAAAATGCAACTGGCCAATGGAGGATAAGGTTTACCTTTGAGAGAAAGAACAGTTCTGCCACCAATCCTGCTAAAAATTTGAAATTTGAAAACTTAATAAAAAAAAATGATAAAATAAAACACACTGGATAATAAACCGGATAAGTGTGTTCGGTGTAATATTTTTTTCAAATCCTAAATGTTAGCCAGTAAAACTTCCTGTTAAATACCTTTATCCTCTGGTATTCACTCATTCAAAGATATTTAGTAGCCATAGCACCATATACACCCTTTCAATTAGGTTATTTAGAGTGCTGAAGAGGTTTTTCTTTTAGTGCAGGTTTTAAAGGAACAAATGCATTCAGACCTAGTGGCTGATATGAACGCAAGTTCATTATACACTTCATTTCTTCAATTTCTGTTTGATTTACTAAATCACCACCTCTTAATGTTTCATGGAGCCTAGTTTGTGTCAAACTTAAAAGAATGGCTACAATTTGCACTAATGTGCATATAAAGTACATTGCTAGTAACTTTATTTTTTATGTCAGATAAATGTTTTAAGATACGTTCTTTAAACATTTGGTTTGTTTTTCCTATGTAGTATGCCTTGCAGTGACTGCAGGTTGCCACATATATGATGTTCTTACTTTGACAAATTGCAAATCCTTCAAATTTATAATTCTTCTTAGTTAAGGGATGTATAAAGATATTCGGGTTGTTAATGCAAGAACATGCCTTGCAACTTCCACATTTGAACGTACCAACTCTCCTACTCATTTGAAAGCGCCTATTTTTGGAGATGGCTTCAGTTTCCGTTTTATAACATAATCTTTTTTTAGATTTTTCCTATTCGTAAAAGAAAAACTGGGTTGATCTCCAGCAATTTCTCTAATTTTATTATCAGATGTTAACACTGGCCAAAATATCTTAATGATGGTATGAATAGCAAAATTGTCAGTACTATATGTTAGCTGACATCTCAAGTTAGACTATCACTCTTTTTGTTTGGCCTTAATTATTCCTCCTTGGTCTGAAAAATAAGGTCTTGCTGTCTGATATCATCGTTCCAAAGTAGTTGCTTCATTAGTTTGTATTCCTTTGAGTGTATATCCCCTCTTGGTAAAGTCATTAATGAGTTTAGCTTGCTTTTCTATATAGTCTTTGTCCCTCGTACAAAGTTTACATACTCGAGTTAATTGGTTGTTCACTATATTATCAAGGACATGTCTAGGATGCATACTGGTATTGCGCAATAGATGATTACGCCATACAGGTTTTCTATACATTCTAGTATTGATACATCCTGTATCATCTAGCATCAACTTAACATCCAAAAATTCTATCTCCATATTAGAGGAGGTTATTTTGAATTTCAAAAATGAAGTTGTGTTTGTCAAAAAACATACAAATTGCTCCAAATAAGTTAATTCACCTTCCCATAGAACAAAAATATCATCCACGAATCGATTGTAGAAAATTATATTATTCCATTTGTTATTAACATCCACATTCCATAACTCTTCCCATCTTGCAAGGACCAAATTGGTGGCAGAACTGTTCTTTCTCTGAATTTTGTACTTTGATGTGCTCTGCCTTTATTGATGCTACCATCTTTTTCTTTTTTGCTTGCAAGGTTTACCTTTGGGCTGTTTGAAGTCCTAGGCCCCTTGCGCACGTTTTTTGGAC
Organism: Protopterus annectens; assembly: GCF_019279795.1. Lineage (NCBI taxonomy): Eukaryota > Metazoa > Chordata > Ceratodontiformes > Protopteridae > Protopterus > Protopterus annectens. The sequence goes on from NC_056739.1 coordinate 475,492,241, forward strand.
CATGCAAACATGCATGCATTCTTTGATTCACCTTCTTGACTGTATTAAATTATATTCCTTTCATAATACAGCATCTCTTGTTAGAGTGTGTTTTCAATTTATAGTTTTGAATATTTTTCAATTGAGTAAGAAAACAAAGCATATGAACCAATAATGACAAACTGCCCAGTTCAGAACATTTCCATAATAAAAGTCTACTGCAAACTTATGTCATTATAATCAACCAATATCAGTAAACGTGCATAATCCCTGAAGAAAAAAAAGTCATCTAAATAATTCCACATTAAAGAGATCTGTAACAATGAAAGTTGCTACTAGCAAACAACTTTATATTTCAGTGTTTCATCTACAAATAAAGTGCCTGTTGCCCTTGAAGAATAAATTGCCTATGGCACATTAAACAAAAAACAAATAGTAAGCTGGTAATATTGTAATAGGGAATGGATGACAAACTAACAACAGGATCATAGTTTCTAGGCATCTCATTCAAAGGAGGACATACTCAGGACTGGAGCACCCCCCCCCCCTTAACGTACAACACAGTTTCAGAAATCCATCTATATGATGTGGAGTAGAACCCACATCCTTCTGCATCAAAAGCAAGTATACTACCTGTTGTGCTACTAACTAACTAATAACATTTCAAGCAATAAAAAGACAAGCCTATAGTAAATGACTATTAGTTTCCATAGCTCTGCTAGGCAATAAGCCATAGTGATTTAGGGTGAATATAATCATCTATGTGTAATATATATCAAACGATTCTCTTTTTCATAACTTGCCATGACCCACAAACATATCTATAATACTGCTCCATTCTAAGCAAAATTTTCTGTCTCTACTCCCCTAGCAGATCATTATGCTACAATAACATACTGCTCATCCTCTCCTAAAAACTTAATCAAATAGCTTTCCATGAGACTCATTGTACTTATTTCCACAGATTATGAAGCTTCTTAACACTGGTTTTCAAACAAATTAACAACAATAAATTATTTAAACTACAACTCATACAATATCTGATGGACTCCTGACTGTGCTCCTATTGTACACCAGTGTGATCCTCTGTGTCTATGCCTGCTCTAATCTTTTTCTCTCCCTCACTACATGTTTCATTTATCTTTATTGTTGTTATGCCAGTTTAGTATTTACTATAATGTACTTTCAGGAAAGAGAGCATGATAAAAATGCCATATTTAGACATGACAGATATGTGGTAACTATATAACAAACTATAAAATATAAATATTAATGCAATGTGTTATTTCATACCTGTAACAATTGTTGTGTTTTTCAGCTTCTCCCAGTTAGGGGTCGCCACAGCGGAACTCCGGTCCACTTATGATTGGCAGTAGATTTTTACGTGCCGAGTTGCCAGCTCTGATGCACAACTTTCAATGAAGGTACGCCCATTCACGCATGTCTCCACACAGAAGACGCTCTAGCTGAGAATCGAACAGGACAATGTCTTACTGTGAGGTGACAATGCTACTGCAGCACCACCACCGCAGTTACATACCTGTTACAATAATGCAGTATAAAACTAGTGTGTCATCTTAAGTCCAGGCAAGACAAGTGCCATATAGTAGCATTATCTAGGTAGTTGGTTTGGAACTGAGCACATATGTATGTATGAGTAAGAATCACTAGGAATTATTCAAAAATGCAAAAGCTTCTGAGTGCATGTATATACTACACCATGGCACTATTTAAAAGAGTGTCATATTAATGAAGGCAGTCTGTATTTCTTTTATTTATTTCAGTTTGATGACCGGGGAAGTCCACTGGGCCTAAAAAGAGCCTGTTTTCAGTGGAGGCTGGGGGAGAAAAGCTCCACTAACAATGACAAACATATTAGCATATACACATACAAAGCAAATAAGTCATACAGCTTTATGCAGCCTTCTACAGTAAAAAAAATCTACATTCTACAGTAATAATAATAAAATCTAGCAACTGTACAGTCTAAAAGTCTATATGGTGCTAAATGCATGTCAGCAATATCACATAACTAAACAAAAAAACAGCAATGGCTATCTTTATAGTCAAACATTTTGCACAATTTACAATAACATATATTTTCGTATTTAAGGTAAACTTTAAATTTTAGAAAAATATCTATTAGCAAAACAGTGATATCATCTGGAAAAATATCTGCCTTCACACACAGAGTTTATTTTAATGATTATACCTGATGAAACAGCCTTTAAACTGGTTGTGAGGCTACCGGCCCAGATAGCTAGAATTTTGTGAATAATTCTATGTCATTTTGTGAATATTAATGTGATTTATATGCTTGTCTTACAAATGTAAGCAACGTAAAAGTTATGTGTATATTAAACTACTGGTGCAGAAGTGGGTGTTGCTGTATGTTCAGTACTGAGCTTCAAGAATGTAACCACAGTGTACACTGCTGGAAAAAAGCAGAAATGTGTATAAACTATATGCCTGTGCAAATGTATGTTTTCATAGTAGAAGTTGGAACATACAGAGTTAACTTTCAAACTCTGAGAAAATAAGTGAAGAGTTTTGTGATTGTGAATATCTCAGCAAGAAGACAGGATGTCTACATCTAGAAGTTCTTTCTATTGTCTGGAAACAGAAATAATTACAGGTTTTAAATGTAAAAGTGTTTAACTGTTTTACGACTTTCAAACGACTAGGCAAACGTCTGAGAGATAAGTATTTCTGACACAGAGGTGCTAAATTTTAAGTTTCTGCTAGCCTGGGAACTGAAGGCAGAGGTGAAAAAGAGTGATGTCATCTAGCTGACCCAGCAGTAATGTTTTGATATTAATTTGGAAATCCTCTCAGAGACTGTGCATTTTGTATCTTGTCTTGGATCTGAAAACATCTATTCAGCACTTCTCATCTATATGTGCCTTGTTCTGCAAGTAAGATTTAGATTTAGTATTTCTTTTAGAGATAGATAGGAATATAGTAAGATTAGTTTAGATGTTTTCTGTATTTGAGACTGTACTGCAATGTTGCGTTAAAATATTGCCAGTGATTTTGAATTCTGCAGTCACTGTGTTGCGTTACTGAGTATTGTCTAGTTCTTTTATTATTTATTATTAAATATATTTAAACCCTTTAATCGTGGCTGGTTTGTTTAGAGATATTTAAGCTCTTAGATACTTGCATATGTACTTGGTGACACTGTGTAGGCCAATCCAATATCCTTGGTGTTGGTCACACTTACCATTTGGATAGCAGTAACATTACACAGTAGAATTGGCCACCCTTTTGGAAAGGCCATATAGTTGCTGATTAAAAGCTGGTTAGTGGCAGTGATAACTACATTTTGTCTGAGTAGAAGAGGCATAGCTAGTAAACTTGTGCCAGCCTTTCCCAGGAGTGTGTGTGTGTGTGTTTGTGTATAAATCAAATCTTAAAGTGTGTGTATCAGCTACTTGGGCAGAGACACAAAACACTGGTTGGACAGAGAGGGTGCTGGAGGTTTTGGCTTGACCACTCTTCTGAGATATTAAGCCTATAGCTGTGGCAGTGGGGAGTTTTATTTGGGGATCTGGAGTAAGAGGAAGAAACCAGCCCCAGACTGACTGTGATCTCTGTGTGCTCTTAAGGGAAATTGTACTTTATTGTGTATGTGCTTGTCATCCTCCCAATGTGCACGTCCCTCACTGGTGCTAGTGGTGAGGATTGAGGCTCCTTGATTACTGGGCCAGTACAGGGGCATCCCATATTAATTGTTTGGAAGTGGTGGGATACCCACATCACATATCAATTGGGTGATAGTGGTGAGATAGCCACATCACATATTAATTGGCTTGTAGTGGTGTGGACATTGAATTCCTGTAGCTGTGTACAATGGTCACTGAAGGTGTTTGTACCCTTAATCAGTCACACAGTGAACATTCAAAGTTCATATCACAATTGTTTTATTTTTTTTTTGTTAGCTTAGTCAGGAAGACCAGGCAAGCATGTCAGTAGAGGAGTATGGCAAGCTGACAAGGAGCCAGTTGGTTGAGATGTGCCAGGCTAAAGGACTGGTGCATGAAAACCTGACTAGAACAGACATGATTGCAGCTTTGATCACAGCTGCATCAGAGAATGGCAATCAGGAGGACCATCAGACTAGCCGTGGAGATGTATAACTCTCAGAGAATAGACAGCTCAACCTTTCCACAGAGGACTTAAAAATCCATCTAGAGTTAAAGAGACTTGAGTTGGAGGTCAAGCATTGGAAATGGAAGCAGCAGAGAGACTGAACATCTGGAAGATGAGGAGAAGGAGAGACAGAGGCAACATAAAAAGAAGATGCTGACTCTTTGCCAGAGTCATGGAGGTAATGGAGAAGGGAGTAACAGAACCCCAGAAGCAACAAAGGTCAGTAAATTTCTTCCACAATTTACAGAGGGGAATAATTTTGATAGTTTCATTCATATGTTTGACTGGATATGTAAACAGTATAATGTTGACCAAAGGATCTGGGTACAGTTCCTGTCCCCTTTACTCCATGATAAATCTGTTACTATTCTTTCCAAACTATCTGACACTGATTGTTTAAATTATAATGTTGTAAAGAATTGTTTGCTAGAATTTTTTAAGTTAACACCTGAAGCATATAGGAAAAAGATTTGTGAGCATAGACACAAGGCAGATGAAGTGTGTGAATATGTTGCTGAACTGAACATGTATTTTCATAGGTGGGTGAGTGGATGTCAGGTCACCACTTTTGAAGGGCTGGAAGACCTTTTGGTGAGGGAACAAGCCCTTAGCACTTTGTCTGAGGACATGAGAATCTGGTTAGCTGATAGACAATGCAGTACTGCAGATTTGTTGTGGAAGAAGGGAGACCTATATCTAGCAATCAGGGCATCACTGCACAGGAAAGGGACACCCAGTGCTGCTCATGGGTCTAGGGGAACCCATGGTGAGCAGCCCAGACTGCCCCAACAGACTCTGCCAGTAGCAGGGGAAGCCACTAGTCCAGGTACACATCCTGGACCAAGGATTAAATGTTTTAAATGCAACCATTGGGGCCATGTAGCATATAGATGTCCAAGGAGGCAAGGTGGGAGACCCAATAAGTGGGAATGAGAAAATGCCAACAGTAGGTTATCTCAAGACAACAAGGGTACCAAACTACCACCCTGCAGATGTCCTGATAGGGAAAGATTTTGATAATGCAGTACCATGTGTGCATGCAGTTACACGCAGTCAGGCTTGGAAACAAGCATGTGGGTAGTCTGGGGGAGATGCAGACAGACTGCACACTTGCAGCCAGAACTGGTGAGGTGGTTATTTCAGGGAGGGAGCTACCCTGTATCAGTGAGACTGAATGTGAGCCACAGCTGCTTGTGGGTACTGATGTTGTCTTGGATAGAGTGACTGCAAGGGTAGAGATGAGTAGTAGTACCCAGGTTGATAGTGAAGCACCGCTGTCAGAGGATACCAGACTTCGTGGGAGGGGAGCTGGGAAGGGTTACAAAGAGAGAGAGATGAGACAGGCTCAGCTCTCAGACCCTACATTACAATGCCTGATGGAGGTAGATAGTGAGGCACCTGATTCTCAAGGGAAGGGGGAGTCTGTATACTGGAACAAAGGGTTATTGTATAGAGAGTGGACCCCTGAAGGAGGGCTAGAGGGAGACAGAATACAACAGTTGGTAGTGCCCAGAGCCTACCAGCTGGCACTTCTAGCCATAGTCCATGATATTCCCTATGCAGTTCATATGGGCATAAAAATGCACAATGATACTTATTATGCAGAACTTCTATTGGCCTGGGATTTCCATAGTTGTAACAGGGTTCTGCAGGACCTGTGAACAGTGCCAGAAGGTAGGCAAGGCAGGAGACAAGGTGAAAGCTCCTTTGATGAATTTGCCTGTAATTGAGGAGCCATTTCAGATGGTAGCTATGGATATTATGGGACCTCTGAGTACCCCATGTTCCACATGGAAAAATGCATATCCTAGTGGTAGTAGATTATGCTACCAGATACCCTGAAGCAGTGGCTCTGTACTCCATTGAAGCAGAAAAGGTGGCAAATGCTTTGCTAGAGATTTTCAGCAGAGTAGGTTTCCCAAAAGAACTACTAACTGACAGATGTGTCGATTTCATGTCAGACCGGCTGGTTTATCTGTGGAAGTACTGTGGGTTGAAACACTTAAATAGCACCCCTATCATCTCCAGACTAATGGTCTTGTTGAGAGGTGAAACTCTACACTCAAGTCCATGCTGTGGGCATTTGCAGACCAGTTTAAGAGGGACTGGGGCAAATATCTGCTCCATCTGTTGTTTGCTACAGAGAGGTGCCCCATAAATCCACAAGTTTTTCACCCTTTGAGTTGTATGGGCATAGGGTGAGGGGACCTCTAAATTTAATTTGAGATGAGTAGGAGGGTGAGTCCCACAACGAGTCTGTTGTGGCATATGTCTTAAACCTCAGGACAAGGTTCAAGGAACTCATGGGCTAGGCCCAGGAGAACCTGGCAGAAGCCCAACAGCATAAAAAGGTCTGGTATGACAGGAATGCTTGAGCTAGAGAGCATGCTGTAGGGCAGCAGGTAATTGTCTTCATTCTTGTTAGACACAACAAGCTGCAGGCAGCTTGACTGGGACTCTACAAGGTGGTAAGGAAGATCAGTGATGTTAATTACATGGTAGAACTGCTAGGCAGGAGGCAGGGGCACAAATTGTACTATGTTAACATGAAGAAACCTTACCATTATATAGAGACCCTTGTGCTAAGTATTTGCAGTGGATTGCAGGATGAGTTTGAGTGGGATCTGGTGACTTATCGATTCAGTGAGGCTCAGACTGACACCTCAGTGGAAGGGGTAGAAATGTCCCAGCAGCTCTCCCCTACCCAGGTTCGAGAAATCCAAGCAATGTTACAGGAGTTTGGGGACATGTTCACTGGGAAACCAATGTATACCCACCTGGTGCAGCACCATGTAGATACAGGAGCCCAAAGGCCTATTAAGCAGGGCTCTTATAGGGTACCTGAGAGAGTCAAACAGACTCCGAGGTAGGAGATACATGAAATGTTGGAACTATAGGTAATTTAGAAGTCCAGCAGTCCCTGGCCCTCCCCAGTGCTGCTGGTACCAAAGAAGGATGGCAGCACCAGGTTATGTGTGGACTACAGTATATTAAATAGTCACACAGAGTCAGATGCTTACCCCATGCCTAGGACAGATGAAGCCCTAAAGCAGCTGGGTGGGGCTAAGTATCTTACCACCATTGATCTTACCAAGGCTTAATGGCAGGTGACCTTGATTCCCATTGCTAGAGAGAGTACAGCCCTTGTGGCTCTTTTTGGCTTGTATGAGTTCAGAAGGATGCCCTTTGGGGAGGAAAATGTCCCAGTGACTTTCCACAGGCTGGTAGATAATATCCTAGCAGGAGCAGGAGATTTTGCAATTGCTTATCTAGATGATATTGCCATCTACAGCCATTCCTGGCAAGAGCACCTTCAGCATATCAAAGAGGTGCTGGGCAAATTACAGAGGGCAGGGTTGACCATTACGCTGAGCAAATGTCAGGTGGGTATGACAGTGGTCTCCTACCTGGGACAGAGCGGAGACTGGTAAGATCAGGTCAGAACCTGCCAAGGTGGAAGCCATTCAGGCATGGCCTGCCCCTGTTACCAAAAAGCAGGTGAGGATATTCTTAGGGACAGCAGAGTAGTACAAAAAATGTCCTCAGTTATAGTACCATAGCTGCTCCCCTCACAGACCTGACAAGGAAAAACGGGCCAGATAAGGTAGTGTGGACCCCAGAATGTGATCAGGAATTCCAGAAGCTTATATGAGCTTTGGGAAGACCCCCCCCCCATGTTAGCCAGTCCAGATTATAGCAAAGAATTTGTTGTGTAAGTGGATGCTTCAAACTATTGGGTGGGGCTGTACTTAGCCAGATTTCTTCAGAGGGAGAAGAGCACCCCAGTGGTTTATCTCAGTCATAGGCTACAACCCAGGAAGGAATGCTATGCAGCTGTAGAAAAGGAATACCTAGCCATAGTGTGGGCACTGCAAAAACTTCAGCCTTATCTGTATGGAAGGAAATTCAGTGTAGTTACAGACCACGATCCCTTAACATGGCTACATTGATCAAGCCAGCAAAATGCCAAGTTACTAAGGTGGAGCCTTGGTTTATAAGCATATGATATAACAGTGCAGCACCGCAGAGAGGTTAGCAATGCCAACACAGATGGATTCTCAAAACAGGGAATGGGGTAAGGTATTCCCAGATAGGCTCTTCTCAAGGGTCACTTAAAAAACTAGCTTGAGTTTTCAGGGGGGTGGAAATGTGAGGCTGCCAGCCCAGCTAGCTGGAATTTTGTAAGTAATTATATGTCATTTGTGAATATTAATGTGATTTATATGCTTGTTTTACAAATGTAAGAAAACTATATGTTATGTGTATATTAAACTACCATTGCAGAAGTTTGTGTTGAACTGTATGTTCTGTACTGAGCTTCAGGAATGTAACCACAGTGTACCCTGCTAGAAAATAGCATAAATGTGTATAAATTATATGTCTGTGCAAATGTATGTTTTCATAGTAGAAGTTGGAACATACAGAGTTAACTTGCAAACTCTGAGAACATAAGTGAAGAGTTTTATGATTGTGTTTATCTCAGCAAGAAGATAGGATGTCTACAGTGAGAAGTTATTTCTATTGTCTGGAAACAGAAATAATTACAGGTTTTAAATGTAAAAGTGTTTAATTGTTTTATGACTTCCAGTTCTAGGCAAACATCTGAGAGATAAGTATTTTTGACACAGAGGTGCTAAATTTTAAGTTTATGTTAGCCTGGGAACTGAAGGCAGAGGTGAAAAAGATGTTGTCATCTAGCTGACCCAGCAGTAATGCTTTGATATTAATTTGGAAACCCTTGCAGTGACTGTGCATTTTGCATCTTGTCTTGGATATGAAAACATCCATTCAGCACTTCTCATCTATATTTGCCTTGCTCTGTAAGTAAGATTTAGGTAGAGTATTTATTTTAGTGATAAATAGGAATATAGTAAGATTAGTTTAGATGTTTACTGTATTTATTTGAGACTATCCTGCACTGTTATTTTAAAATATTTCCTGTGATACTGAGAGTTACTGAGCATTGTTGTGTTCTTTTATTTTTTATTATTAAATATATTTAAACCCTTTAATTGTGGCTGGTTTGTTTAGAGATATTTAAGCTCTTAGGGTACTTGCATATGTATTTAGCGCCACTGTATAGTCCACTCCAGTAGCCTGACTGTTGGTTACACTTACCATTTGCATAACAGTAACATTACACAGTGGAATTGGTCACCCTTTGGGAAGAGCCTTATAGTAGCTGATAAAGAGCTGGTTGGTGGCAGTGATAACTACCTTTTAGTCTGGGCAGAAGAGGACAAAGCTAGTAAACCTGTACCAGCCTTTCCTAGGAATGTGTGTGCATTTGTATATAAATCAAATCTCAAAGGGTGTATATCAGCTACTTGGGCAGGGACACAAAGCACTGTTTGGACAGAGAGGGTGCTGGAGGTTTTGGGTTGACCACACATTTGAGATCTTAACCCTAAAGCTGTGCCAGTTGGGAGTTTTAATGGGGATCTGTAATAGGAGGGAGAAAGCAGTCCCAGACCGACTGTGATCTCTGTGTGCACTTAGGGGAAATTGTACTTTACTGTGTGTGTACTTGTCATCCTCCCAATGTGCATTTCCCTCACTGGTGCTAGAGGAGAGGATTGAGGCTCCTTGATTACTGGGCCAGTGCATGGGCATCTCATTAGTATCCATTGCATCACAATCAAACTTAGTAATGTTGATACCTAGATGCTTATCTCTTCTGATTTTGAATATGCAGTTTAATATGTAGGCTGTCTTATACTATTGCAATGATTCTTACCAGTGCCCTCCTGTTTAACTACATATGTGTTTTTCCTATGGCAGCAGCAGCACAGGAAGTGAACACCTTCTTGTATTTAAAATTATGCGTATGGGCAGAAACAAAGAACAAGATGTCTGTGTAGTGATGCACACAGATGTGACACAACAGGTGTGTGCAACCGGACCATTCTTAAAGAAGAATGGCCTTAAAAAAAAACAGTATTCTTTTTTTTTAAATTAAAAACTAAATGTGACAGTCCCTTAGTAAGTGAAGATTTTATTTTTTTCTGGAGAATACACTGTCTGGAAAAGGCATTCTCCATTTTCTGAACAGCCGGGAAGAATTCCATATGGTCCTGAAGAATTCTAGACAGTTGACAACCCTACCTAAATGTAGAGTATTTCATCCCAGGCCTCCGCTGAAAAGGAGTATGCTAGTCATTCCATCTGGAATTTCTCAGTAAATAACTGCTAAATAAATAAATGCCTCTAGTTTAGTTGTTTCCGAAACTAATGCAAAGACTACATTGGAACTGCAGCTCATGTTTGTCTGAAGTCTCCTTCCAGATGATTCCCAGTGGCACATAATAAAAGGGTACCATATGGGTTGTTTTAAACATCAATAAGCATGCTAATATAGGATGTTAAGTACTTTTTTGCTATAATGTAGGACTTCTTAAGATTATTACTTAACATAATACTCATTTGGATAAATATCCTTCATGATTTATTTTATCTGAAAATTAGCAAATTAAAATAATGTTAAAAAACACTAATATGTATATTAATAACATAAGTAGTGTTGATGAATAAAACAATGTCATCATATAACAGACTTGTATCTTACTGGGGTTTTAATCATGTACATTAGGACAGCCTGCATACTATTAAGCTATATATTGTGATTATGTTACTCTAAGAATACTTCAGTACAGTATAACCCTGAGAATTGCAAGCAGGATTATGAAGGAAACACAGGGGTCTACTTCACATGACTGAAATTTCATTTGAATGACTTTTATTTGACTGAGACCAAAATAACGAATTTTCAAAATACTGAAAACTCACTTGACTGAAACTCATTATACTGAAACCCTATAATGCTAAATTTCAAAATACTAACGTGTAAACCATAGACATACTTACTTACAACACCAATGACTAACTTTTTCCAAAACTTAAAAACTACTTACGTACCCTTTTAACATAAACCAGATGATATAAAACCAAGCTAGGTGGGGGCGCTACACCCCCACACCTCCCAGGGTGGGGAGCTGTGCCCCCACACCCCCTACCTATATATACTAACTCCAGGATCGCACTACAGTGGGGAAAAGGGCATGTACCTTTTACTTACCTTACAGTAGTCTACATGCTGCCACTACTGTTGAGAATGCACAAAACATCCGCCATATTACTTTAGATACTTCCCATAAAAATGTAAATAGACATACCCACATTTAGAAACCCTACAACACTTCTTTCTACGACTATAAGTTTTCTGACAATCAGCATTATAAGTTACAGTAATTCTTTTCACCACAAGCAAGTCACAGGAGAAGGGAAACCCACATCATGTCTATGGCTTACAATTCAGTATAATAAGATTCAGTCAAATGAGTTTTCAGTATTTTGAAAATTTGGTATTATGGTCACGGTCAAATGAAATTCAGTCAAATGAAATTTCAGTCATGTGAAGTAGACGTAAACACAGGCTACTTAATGTTCTTACCTTCCACGGCTGGAAATCATGGATACTCCCACATTGCCCATTTTGGAATGGTCCTTCTCCATTTCTACACGAAAGCATGTTGTGAAGGGAATGTGCTACCACATATACTGCATTGTATATGTTAAGCATGTAAGTGAAATTATACACATCATAAACAGAAATGCTGAGTGCTCTTAAATCTTCATAACCTGTACAAGGTAAAACTTTTTTGTTTGTTAAGTTCAGCAACAAATAATTTCCATCAAATGTTAGCCACTGACAGCCAAAAGCTTCCTCCCAAAATGTTGTCATAAAAATATCATCAGGAGATTTGAATGGCTGGATACTGTACAGGAAATCTGTGAGTCCAGGAATTTTGCCTTTGTGGATAAAGAATCCAAGACTACCATTCAACATTTGGACAGTCCTCATATTTAATATATTTATGAATATCTGCCAGCCAGTAGAACTGATCCAGACCTTTCCTGTCACATTTTGAGCAGAAATGGCCTCCAGGTATGGAAATAAATGTTCACCAGTAGTATATACTACAATGACACTTACTGTTGACTGTCGAATCACATTAACAACAGAAGAAATCTTCCATTTATCTTTTGTGATAATTTCAAAAAATTCTGTGCAACCTCCAGCCTTAAGAATTTCTTTCTGGAGGACCTGACCACCCAATATTCCATAATCATTGTCTGAGGCTAGAATCCCCACCCAAATCCAACCAAAATGAATTAACATCTGAGCTATACCAAGAGCTTGGTAAACATCATTTGGAACAGTGCGCATAAATGATGGATATATCTTTTTATCACTCAACAAGGAAACTGAAGAACCGTAGCTCACCTAGAAAGTCAATAAAAATGAAAAAGGAGAAAATACTGTGATGCTCTGCTAACAGAAGGAAATATAGCACAAAAGTGATATAATAAACTTTGTTAGACAAGTTTTATGTTTCCCATTGCAACTTACTTGGACAAGAGAACTGCATGAGTTCCTCAGGAGTTAATCCCACATCTAATCTAAATTGCGTATTTCAAAATATTTACAAAGTCATTTTTCATATTTTATGTATGCAGCTTTCCTCTTGAAATGAGTCTGCAAAAGGAAAATCTCTTTCTCTGAAAACACTTTCAACATTAATTCTGAAGATATAAAAAACACAGAAACTACATTATCCTCTGATTTACCCAAGCAAAACTCCTTTACTTAACCTGGCTCCATTTATTATTTTCTTTTTCTGTTCATTTTTTTTCAGACACAGTTTTAATAAGGCTGCCTCCTTAAGATCTGCTGCAACATTTCATATTGCATTATAGCACGTTTTCTTAAAATTTAAACAGTATATTGGGTATTACTTACTCTGTGAACTAGATGGATGAAGTTCTTAAAATGAAACAGATGACCCTGGATCCCGTGTAGAGCTGTGTGCCGGATAAGTCGTCTGGTAGTAAGGTGGGAGTGAGAAGTTAGTTATCCTGTTCTGCATCTCTATCTTACCCTGCTGCTGGAGTCATATTGTTTGGGATGGGTTCTGATGCAGATATGTCATGTGTCTAACCAGCTGGTTTTGCAAGAGCATGCTTTGCAGCCTGTTACAAACAAGAGCCACTGTGCTCGCTGGCTCATTTGAATATTGCTCCACCTCAGAATTAATGGCAAAAGAAGAGGTTTCAGCACAGCATGGGCACATTTCATGGTCTTTTGGATCTCAGTATGGCTGGAGTTTCATTGCATTTCAGACAGTTTCAGTACTGTGGACACTAGTCATGAGACAGGCTTCCAGGGGAAATCAAGCATCATCTGCAGCACACAAATTGTTTTTTGGGGAGTGGGTGGGCTATTGATTATATGCATGAAATCTTTAACAGTAAATGTTTATTTTGCACAAGTAGCCTACATTTATCAGTCGGATGACCACTAGAGATGTCATGTCACAGGATGTGTGAATCTTTTAGATGTTTTTAATGAATATTTTTAATGAACATTACTAATCATTATATTTTATTAATTTTTATTGTTTATTAAAAGATTTAATTATGTGAGATATGATATTGTCCACTAGATGGTGGTAAGTTGTTATCTATTTAAGCGTTGGTATGAATTTTTTTATTTGATGAAGTTTTGTGTACTAGTAAGAATGAAAGAGCTAATCAAATAAATGTTTGTGCCATGATATTCCTTGGTGGATTTGTCTTTATTCAAATATTCGTTTTGGATGCGAAGTTGGGAGTTTTTTTTGGTAATCTCATTGGATGTGATGACATACATAACATATATGCAAAATATGGGAACTGCCAAGATGTTCTGTATATAGACACACACACACACACACACACACACACACACACACACACACACACACACACAAATCTCCTTTGCATTGCAGACTACTGGTAATTCAGAGAATGGTAGCCCTTCCTGCTTACATACATCTACTAGTGGAGGACGGCAAGTGCGGCTTTTATTGATGCACCTAATATGTGAGGCAGAGTAGTAATTGCCTCATCCACTCTCCTAGTGTTCTAGATATGATCTCACATATGAAGCATATTATTGAGAGACATGCCAAGTGTTCCTGAGGCAATATACCTAATGTGCCCATAAAAATTACTGTAAGTTCCCAGTAGTTAGGATAAGAAATGCTACATAGCTAAATATGTTGAATTAATAAAAATCATCTTAAAAAAATGCTATATACCTTAAACTCCACAGAGTGGGAACATGCAGCATTCTACTAGATTCACCAGTGATATATGTTTACAAGTACTGCTGAAAAAAAAGTTTGCTGTGACTACTAGCATTTTTTCAAAAGACGACATACAGTGAATCTTTGTGGGTGGATCTTTGTTGAATCTTGCAGTGGGACATGCAAACTGCTACACCTAAAACTGTGAATCATGGCCCTCTTTTGGCTGCCTCCATTTGCATGTCATTAATGCCTTATTTAGTTGAATGACTGCATTTTTACCTTTTTTTGCAGTCATTTGCATTCAGTGCATAATGCCCAGTACCAGCTACTCTGCTGTTGTGCAACATGTGACTGTGTTGCTGCAAAAAGTACAGCTTGCTGTGTACTATACAAACTGTTTATGAATTACACGCACAATGCCAAATGTTGTGATGTCTTTCACATGTATAGAAATGACATTCCTACAAAATGGGTGCAGTCCATTGTGAGCTGGCAATGCACTGCAGACATTTTTCTCTTTTCTCCACTGCTGGGCTGCCATGGAGTTGGTATACATACACACACACACACACACACACACACACGCATACATATTATGTGAGTGTATGTGTGTATGTAGAGATATATATATATGTGTGTGTGTGTGTGTATACATACACACACACACACACACACACACACACACACACACACATATATATATATATATATATATATATATATATATATATATATATGTTTACTATCACATGTCACCCGTAAAATAAATTTCTGGTGAGAACATCGAAGGAAAGAGTGAAACTGACAATGTACGTCAGGATACAATATCGAATTAAGCCAAACGAATTCAGCAGAGTAGACATTGTCACCAAACAGAGCACGTGATTTCCATATAGGAGCATACTTACGTGAAACACCTACACCTTACATCATATAAGACCCCCTGCTAACCCTCTGCTAACTATATATTCCAATTCTGAGACCGCACTACATTCAGGAAAGGGATGAATGTCCCAAACACCACTGTACCACGATCTCTGTGAAGTACTTCGAGTTCATATCAGCAAATGCACAGTAGCATTTGCTGATAGGAATTTTGAACATAGAATGGTCAGCAACATGGAAATTCAGAATCTGTCTTTTGTTTTTCCATCTGCGGAGCATTCATGTTTGTCTTTTTGATAGTAAACCCTATATCTATATAGGTTCATAGGTAGGTACTAGGCTATCTGCCCTAGGGCTTTTATAAGTCTAGCCAGAATGTGTAGGCTTTTGCCTCCCTTTTAGACTAGATTCCTGAGCCTCTGTCCAGCAGGGCCATAGAGGTGATCCCAGGAGTAAATTTACGATTTCCCATCCACTCATCAAGATTTCTCTTGAAGAGGGTCAGCAAGGGGCTCTGCCTAACATAGACTGGGATTCTATTCCAGAGCGAGGGAAGCCTCTGGGATATGAATCAATCCCTCCATAATGTCCTATTTATTGTTGTGCTCAGGTTTATAGCCCTGGAGCATGTAGCTCTAATGGATTTGTTTTTTTTGAGGTGGAGCATGTCCATTAATTCCGGGTTAGACATGGCCTTGTACATCAAGCAGAGATTGCCTCTGAGTAGGCAGTAAGCAACTGAGTAGAGCTGGACTTTCTTTAGTCGAGCTGCAAAGGGCATCTGTTTGAGGCCCACAATCCTCTTGGTGAGGTACTTTTGCGGTCTCTCCAGCTGTTGCTGGTGTCGGGTAAGGTACATCCCAAATTGGGCATTGTACTCAATTATGGGCTTGATGAGTGATGAGTAGAGGGGCACAATGACCTCTCTTGATCTAGATGTGAACCCTTTTGTGATTAGGTGAGCTATATAGAAGGATTTTCTAACCACTTTGGCAATGTGATTGTCAAAGGAGAGGTTACTATCTACTTGGGTCCCCAGATCCCTAATTACTTCTTCTGTATTTAGTGGATTATCTCCTATGTGGTATTTTGTGGGCACTTTGCTTTTCCCAAAGGGGATGGACTATACACTTTTTGGCATTTAGCTTGAGGCCATGGTTCTGACACCAGGTATCTGTCTCCGTGAGACCCTTTTGGGGGATGCTTGTGTCAGCCAGAGAGTCGATTATGGCTCCCAGTTTGCAGTCATCTGTGAACTTGGTTAGCCACTGTCCTCCCGTGCTTGCCTGTATCTCAGAGAAGTATATACCGAACAAGAGGGGTCTCAGGACTGAGCCCTGTGGGACACCACTTGTAACCGGTTTAGAGTTGTACATGGCACCCCCAACTTTGACAATGTGAGTTCTATCCCTGAGACAGTTTGCAACCCATCTTGTGACATATGGGTTGATATTTAAGCTGGTAAGCTTATTTATGATGTCAGAGTGGGGTATTGTGTCGAAGGCCTTTGCGAGGTCCATGTAGGCTGTGTGGACTACCTTTCCCTCATCTATGGCTTTGGTAACTGTTTCAAAGAAGTCAACTAGGTTTAAGAGGCAATATCTGCCCTTAACAAAGCCGAATTGGGTAGGGTCCAGTGTCTGGAGGTTCCCAATGTCTTTGTTTATGAAATCCATGATGACGCGCTCCATAGCCTTGCAGATCAGGCTAGTCAGGCTTATAGGGTGATAGTTCCCGGGATCTGTTTTGGCACCACCTTTGTGGAGTGGGATTACTGTTGCTGTACACCATTCTTTGGGTACATAACCCATGGTAAGGCTGAGTTGGAACAGTGAATTTATGTGCGGGTTTAGTTCATTTTGGAGCTTGTGTAAGACACAGCCCGGGATACCATCCGGTCCCATTGATGCTGTGTTTTTTACTTTGGAAAGAGCTGCTTTTACCTGTGTGTCTGTAAAGTCTGGGGGATTGCATTCTTCTGGGATAGACACTGGCCCTTTTGGGGAGGAAGGGGCGGGTAAAGTTTGCACTGAACCTGTCTGCCAGGATGTTGGCAATGTCTGTATGTTCAATGTATTTCGTGCCATTTTGCGCCAGCTCAGAGCAGATGTGGGAGTTGCCACCCAGGTTCCTGACATAGCTAAAGAAAGCCTTGTGATTATCTTTAGAGTCTTTGGCGATTTTTCTTTCGAAGCTAGCCTTTGATGATTTTATGAGGGATCGGAGTTTCTTGCTAATACTGATCAGGGGTGTCTTCCTTTTTGGGGATTTTGCCCTATCATGTAATAGTTTCCTCCTTCTGTTGTATAGCTTATTTATGGCTGGGGTCCACCAAACTGGTCTCCTGTTTTTGGAGGAGAGAGTCTTGGTTTTACTTGGGATGACATGATCCATGCATTCCTGTAGGTGCTCATAGAAAGCATTTGTAAAGGATTCTGCTGTTTGGGTAGCATTTTCCATTAGCTTGGGGGCTTTGAAGCTTTTCACCTCGATCTTGAGAAGTGTGAAGTTTGCTTTTGAGAAATTTTTCACAGTGGTTTCGTTAGCTGGGGGTGGGGTCAGGATGTGGATGTCCATTGTGATTAGTTTATAGTCAGATCTTACTAACAAGGGATTTACCTCAGGTGTGGAACATTTAGCCCCCAGGTCCAATATGTTGTCCCCTCTTGTGGGAGTGGTGACCAGTTGTTCCATGGCGTTTGAGTTTACAAACTCCAGGAACCGTTGGGCAAAGGAGTTGGGACTCGAGTAGTCTTCCCAGTCAATGTTTGGGTAGTTGAAATCCCCCAATATCATGGTGTTTGGTGAGACCTTCATATTCTCCAATGTTCTCAGGAATGCTGAGTGGGGGTCCTGAGACAAGGTGGGTGATCTGTAGCAGGCTACATACTGAAAAGCAGTTTTACCCACTGTTAGATGCACATGGATGGTCTCCGATGCCTCGTGCAGTGCCACTAACCTGGAGGTGTGGGTATCCTTGATGAAAATGGATACTCCCCCGCCTTTAGTATTTCGGTCTGAGTTCTGTGGCTGAAAAGTATGGTATGAGTTATATCGTGGTAGTGCTGGGGTGCTCTCTGGAGCCTTGAACCAGGTTTCTGTTACTGCACAGATATCAATTTTCTCCATACTGAGGAGTGCCTCGAGTGCATGCATCTTGAGGTTTAGACTTCTGGCATTGAGTAACATTACCCTTAGTTTTTTGTTTCTTGTATTGTCTATGGAGGTGGGTTTGTCTTTTGAGCCTTGCCTAAAAAAGGCACTATGGGGGTGGCAAGAGCCTTATCCAGTATTTGAAAGCCTAAGGGTGACAGGTGCAAGCCATCCCTAGCAAAGCAACGTGGCTTGTCGAGCATGTCATTCCAGACTTAAAATGACTTTAGGAAGTGCAGAACAGGAAAATTACACAAATAATGCTTTTTAAATCTTTAGAACAGCTAGAAACTCACTTTTTGGTGAGAAAATGCAGTCGCAAGAAAAATAACAGAGAAAAAAAATACTTAAATCTGTTAAAAGTCTCTCTTTTTGTCTCTCTGCTGCTTGTAGCACTCTGCAGGACACCACTGGGAGCTGTGCTGAGTTGAATACAAGCGCAAAACCATGCAAATGTGGGTTTTAAGGCAGGGAGCTTGAAAGAGATAGGAATTAGCCCAAAACAGCCAATAGTCTACTAGTTGCTGGGCTGACAAAACACAAATAGTAGTAAATCCCACGGCAGAATAAACAGACACGGACCTTTATTGTTGTAAGCGCTTTCGGTCAAGGTATTACCTCAACCTTCATCAGACATAAACAATTATAACAACCACACAACTTCACTTAAATACCCAATGCCCAATTAATAAATTGCTCTCTTAATTAATACATTAAATATCTTGATCTTTTAAAGCAACAGGAAGCTTATACTGTTCAGTATAGCTACGCATTAATTGAATTGGAAGTCAAATAGTAAAAGTAAAAGTAATAAGTTCATATGTATGTACAGAATGTATGTGCATGTAATGTACACACTTACTTAAATGTTGAAATGTTAACATTTACACTTTCTTTTAAAAATATTAGTCTGGAGTAATTTAACTCACCCCATTGTCACAATATCTATGCACAACACACTCATATTCTGCAACATTTCCCCAACAACTCTAATTGTTAAAATCTCCTCATCTAATGCATGTAAATAAAAGATTATTAAAAGATTGTTGTTTAAAAATGTATGTACACCTTGTATATGTATATGTGTGCACATACATATGTATACCTATACAATTGTATGTCTATATGTGTAATAAAAGATATATATAATATATGAATAATAATGGATTTGATAGCAATTTCAATTGTATTGCTTAAAAAGCATTCTATCTACATATAATTAAAACCAAAATTAATATATAAATGTATATGCAAAATATTTGAATATTTTTAAAAGAAAGTGTAAATGTTAACATTTCAACATTTAAGTAAGTGTGTACATTACATGCACATACATTCTGTACATACATATGAACTTATTACTTTTACTATTTGACTTCCAATTCAATTAATGCGTAGCTATACTGAACAGTATAAGCTTCCTGTTGCTTTAAAAGATCAAGATATTTAATGTATTAATTAAGAGAGCAATTTATTAATTAGGCATTGGGTATTTAAGTGAAGTTGTGTGGTTGTTATAATTGTTTATGTCTGATGAAGGTTGAGGTAATACCTTGACCGAAAGCGCTTACAACAATAAAGGTCCGTGTCTGTTTATTCTGCCGTGGGATTTACTACTATTTGTGTTTTACTAGTTGCTGGGCTGAGACCACTCCTCCAGGGATAGATAGGCTGCTCAAAGCTCCCCACTCTCACTGGTTAACAGAGAAGTTTCCTCCTATCCAAGTAAGGATAAGGGCAACACAGGAACGTATACCACAGCCCAGGATTCAGCAAGACCTGAAAACTGGACTACTTAAGTTCAGAAAAGGCGGCAAACAAGGATTTTTTTTTTTGTTTTTGTTTTTTACAACAGAAACAGCAGTAACTTAACAGAAAACACTGTAAATGCTTTAAACAGG
Source organism: Protopterus annectens (assembly GCF_019279795.1). NCBI lineage: Eukaryota > Metazoa > Chordata > Ceratodontiformes > Protopteridae > Protopterus > Protopterus annectens. The sequence goes on from NC_056739.1 coordinate 475,512,441, forward strand.
CTAGCGCACTTGAGTGTGTAGCCTACAACAGTTAAACACAAAAACAACTTAAAATGACTTTAGGAAGTGCAGAACAGGAAAATTACAAAAATAATGCTTTTTAAATCTTTAGAAGAGCTAGAAACTCACTTTTCGGTGAGAAAATGCAGTCGCAAGAAAAATAGCAGAGAAAAAAATATTTAAATCTGTTGAAAGTCTCTTTTTGTCTCTCTCCTGCTTGTAGCACTCTGCAGGACACCACAAAGAGCTGTGCTGAGTTGAATATAAGCACAAAACCATGCAAATGTGGGTTTTAAGGCAGGGAGCTTGAAAGAGATAGGAATTAGCCCAAAACGGCCAATAGACTACTAGTTGCTGGGCTGAGACCACTCCTCCAGGGACAGATAGGCTGCTCAAAGCTCCCCACTCTCACTGGTTAACAGAGAAGCTTTCTCCTATCCAAGTAAGGATAAGGGCAACACAGGAACGTATACCACAGCCCAGGATTCAGCAAGACCTGAAAACTGGACTACTTTAGTTCAGAAAAGGCGGGAAACAAGGATTTTTTTTTTTGTTTTTGTTTTTTACAACAGAAACAGCAGTAACTTAACAGAAAACACTGTAAATGCTTTAAACAAGCTAGCGCACTTGAGTGTGTAGCCTACAACAGTTAAACAACACAAAAACAACTTAAAATGACTTTAGGAAATGCACAACAGGAAAATTACAAAAATAATGCTTTTTAAATCTTTAGAACAGCTAGAAACTCACTTTTCAGCGAGAAAATGCAGTCGCAAGAAAAATAGCAGAGAAGAAATACTTAAATCTGTTGAAAGTTTCTTTTTTTATCTCTCTGCTGCTTGTAGCGCTCTGCAGGACACCATGAGGAGCTGTGCTGAGTTGAATACAAGCGCAAAATCACGCAAGGGTTTATATATATGAGTGTGTGTGTGTGTGTGTGTGTGTGTGTGTGTGTGTGTGTGTGTGTGTGTGTGTGTGTGTATGGATCTTCTTTGATATATGAAATGACCACAATCCTGAATGTTATTTTTATAAGATGAAAATAACGAAACTTAAAATCCTGAACCACTGCAAGGGTTTACTTGGCCCTGGGAAAAAATCTGTGGTTCGGGATTTTAAGTTTTGTCATCTCACAAAAATAACTTTGGGATTTTGATATATCAAAGTAGATCCATATATATATATATATATATATATATATATATATATATATATATATATATACATATGGAGGTGTAGGCTAGAAAAAAAATCTTCGGAATGGGGTGATGGCTGAATATTAACAAAAATGTATAGAAGCAAACATCTCCCTAAAGCTCCAGTCACTTAAACACTTCTGAATTTAATTTCTTCAAAATATCTCGAATGTATAGAATGAAAATTTGGATACTGTTGCCACTATTAAAGATCTAGATATCATTGTCGAAGATAAACTGTCCTTTAGGAAACATTTAAGTAACACTATAGCACAGAATTATAAACTGATGGATAATATAAACAGATACTTTATATCATGACACAGCGGGACTGCAAATCAATTTAAATTCCATAATAAGAGCAAAGATGCAGTTGGGTACCAAATTTTGGTACCCATATAACAAAAAGTAGTACAATGGGGTGAATAATTTATAAAGCAGGATTACTAAACAAGTAAAAGGAATGAATTAAGTAATGCAGAAAGGTTACATATATAACAACTTTAATGAAATATAGACAAGAGTCAGGTAACATAAATCAAGTTTAGAAAGCAAAGATTTATGCCTATAAAGGGCACCCTATTGAAATGTCAGCACATCAAATGTCAAATGCCAACACTCCACGACAAACAAGAATGGAAATGCAACATCACTCTTATCCTTTAAATTTCATTTTTGCAGAAGAGCTTTTGCTCCTGCACCCTAATATGGAGCACAGGTCCCCTCACAAACCCATACTTGTACATACTAACTCTGAAATTGTCATACCTTGGAGAAAAAGAAAATGTCCAAGAAATAGCTATATCTGACTTTTTTGTCACTCAGTCTCTGTGTTTGACATTTCAAATGGTTACCTTTAAAAAAGAGCAAGAGAGTCTACAACGTTAAACCAATAAAAACTTTCTCAAAGACTAGGAGAGCTACCAGCTGATTTATAGAAAGGGTTGTTAACTCCTGGAATAAATTACAATCCTGCATTAAATATAACTAGTCTTTTTAGGCATGTAAATAGTTTTTGGACATCATTTTCCATAGGACTGTTATCAGTATCAACAATTTGAGCCTTTGGTCAGTGCTTGACTTTTATTGTTTGGCGCTGTTGTAACTAAGGAGAAGATGGTTTTGAGTTAGTGTTTATAGTCAGAAATGATAAGAGATGGTAAGACCTTTGCATGTTTTTGGTGGGCAAAAAAAAAAAACAACAAGGAAATGGAAATCAAAAATTAAACCAAATCTAGAGATAGTATTGAAAACTGGAAATGAAATGAAAGAAAGGAATGTGGGATCTTTAAAGGAGGGAGGATGCAAATTGCATAAACATAAATGGCCTACTCGGGTTCAGTACATACAAAATACTAGTCAAGAAGATGTGTGATATGGTGCTGCTGGTGGATATTGAAAAAAAGTGAAGGGATGATGTAAAGAGTAATACTGAAGCTATGAGGAAAAAGGTATAATGCATGTCGATGTCAATGGAAATGTTCTTCAGGTTTTTATTATTAATGTATGTGAACTCGTTGCAAATTAAAAATGAATCATCTGCAAATTTTTTATCACTTGACTGTCTCTCCTCCATTTTTAAATTTGTAAGAGTAATTTTTAAAAACTAGCTTAATTAAATCTTGCATTGGTGTCTGTTCAATAGATCTTACCACCGGATGATAAAGTCGATAAAAATCAAAATTTCTAAACTTAAAAATGTTTTCCTTACAAATCTGTATTAGTTCCTGCAGTCAAGAATGGAACCAGTATATTAAATTTTATTTATATGAAAATCCCTTTTAATCAGTTATACACAGGGGTACATAAACTGAATGAGCAAAGTTAATACTTTTATTCAAGAGATACTAGTCATATTTATTAAATATTTTTCTAGAAATATTTACTAACAACCTTGAGGCAGTTTCACCCCTGCATCCCATGTTTCTTGCAAAAATACTTCAGTCCTTATAACATTTGATTAATTCATTCTCTTATTATTTCTGTGCCCCCCCCAACTTCTCCTCCAGAAAAGTTGTCTGTTTTCCATTGTTAACTTTTTTATTAAAAGGGGAAGTTCACCATGTTCATTACCCATATCAGCACATGAAGATAGATTTGTACTGGATCTAGAATCCAATTCTATATGCAATCAGCCATACGCCACTGTTTTTCGTTTCCCCTTTATATTTAATCATATAGTTTTCTAATTTTCTGTAGGTTTTGCAGTCTGTTGGTGGTTGCTATATTCTTCTAATAAAGTCTGTGAAGTGAAGTTTGAAACTGAGTGCTGGAATTGCTGCGTATATATATATATATATATATATATATATATATATATATATATATATATATATATATGGGTCTACCTGATAACACCGACACGCCAAAACACCGGCAACGAAATAACAGACACGACAAAACTGAAAGTTCAAAAACATGAAACTTCACATGCCCGACAAACCACAATCCCGACAATCAACAAAACAAATAACTTTCTTGAAAAACACACACACAATACAAGCACACCAAAAACCTTACAAACCTACACTAAACCTTACAGATTAAAGCGTAAAGGAGGTGGAGTAGCCTTACTCTTTAAAAACAATCTTCTTATATCCCCTATACCCCATAACCCAACCCAAGATAACTCAGCTGAAATCTTGATCTCTAAATTTCAAATCAACTCCAACAAAGCTATATATATATTCTGCATCTACCTACCCCCTGGCCATAACATTACTAATATAGAAGATACCCTGTCCTGGATTTCCTCTAGCTACCCACAAGAAACTATTATTCTAGGAGACCTCAACACTGACTAGTATAGTATCAACAATGATAATCCCTCTTCTTATATCAACCTACATAACTTTAAACAAACTATTACCACCACTACTAGAATCAACAAACCTAACAACAAAGAAACCATCCTAGACTGGATTCTAGTCAATAAACAAAGACAAAACTATCAAGTAGGAACCCTGCCAGATGATATCAGCGACCATTTGCCCACGTATATCATCAGGCATAAAAACGACATAAACAAACCTCCCAAGTTTATTACTGCCAGAACCAAAAAAAATTTTAATCCTGACTTATTTCAAATGGAACTAAATGCCTGCAACTGGAACCCCCTAAAAATCCTCCCACTAGACGAAGCTGTCAGCTACTTTAACCACAAATTCTTAACAATACTAGATACCCACGCACCCAAAAGATCTATCAGGTTAAAGTTCAAATCTGCTCCCTGGCTCTCAAAAGACACAAAACAAAAAATACTTATAAGAAACAAATCCTGGGCTAAATGGAGAGCAACTAGAGATGTCTCAGAACACCTGAACTTTAGACAACTACGTAATACTACTAAAAAAGCCATACTCTCCGACAAAAAAGCCTATTACAGTAAACTTCAACAGTCTCACACTAAGAATCCACAAAAATTTTGGACCGCCATTAATAACCTTCTTCAGCCCAGCCATTCTAGTACCCCTCCACCCCTAGAGTCAGATGACAAAACCAATCTAGAAATTGCCAATGCCTTCAATACCTATTTTACAGAGACCATTCAAACCCTAGCCACACAGCTAACCTCTACAAACACTAACCTACCTAATTCCCAACATGACAATCTTCCTATTTTCAAGATAAAACCCATATCAATCTCCTTTATCCAGAAACTAATTCACAAACTAAAACCCTGTACACCCTCTGATGACAACCTTCCAGCTGAATACCTTCAACTTGCAGCCAGAGCAATTGCTCATCCTGTA